>NW_025919848.1:0-3004 GCF_907164915.1 Impatiens glandulifera | reverse complement strand
AATAAAATATTACAAGTGAGTTTTTGGGTAAGAAGACCTAATATCAAACTCTCTTAGAATTTGTTCATTGAGTTTATTTGGGTTAATTGAATTTATTTTTAAAATTATTTATTTATAAAAATATTTAAATATATAATAATTATTAAAAAAAAACTTTAGTATTTTATCTAATTGAAAAAATAATTCATTAATAAAAATAAATAATAATAATTGAAGCATTCAAAGTTATATATATACCCTACTGAAGAGGCCAAATTAATAACTAATTTTCTTTTTATTATTTTGTGTGACCACACTATAAAGTTAAAGCTCAGTTTGGATTGGAATTGGAAAAAATGGATAACCGGCAAAACTATCTCTCAATAAATTTTATTTATTATTATATTATTATCTATCTCGATGAGCCCCACTATTAATTAAAAATAAATGAACATGTTCTTGTGATTTTAAAAAGCATCTGTTTGTGTAGTCCCACCGCTCACAATTATTTATCATTCTTAAAACTATCTTCTTTTTTCATGATATTTTTTTATAAAATGATTGCTAATTTTAACCTAATTTTTTGCCACACTTTTAAATTATTTGAAAATAATTATTTTTTAATTATTATTAAGATAATTTATGCTAAACTCAATAATGTAAGTTCGAGAAAAGAGTCATGCATTGTAGATCCACATTTAGGAAATGTTTAATCTTTTAAAAATTATTATTATTTAAACTATTTTAATGAGTTAATTTAATATAATAATATATAAATTTTTGTATAAACAAAACAAATATATATAAATTCCTGTTATCATGCATCTGAAAAATAAGATTAATAAATAATTATTTAATAATTAACTTTAATATCATTAAGATGTAATTTTTATATCAAATAAAACAAACAATTGTTATAATATAAATAAACTTATATTAAAATAAATAAACAAAAATCAATTTTTAAGTAAGCTTTGTATTAGATAGTGATTCTAACACAAATATAAATTTAGAAAGCTCATAGGTTACTTTTTCAACATCTCTCTTCAATTAATTAATTATTAGGTTCTTTTAGCTAGGTTTATTTAACATTATCAAGATAATGTACTTTTTGTGACAATAATGCAAATGATATCTATAGGATCTTAATTAATGATTTAAGTACGTCAACTTTACATATAAATGACTCAAAAATATTTTGTATTGGTCTGACTTTAAATGATTTCACAGTCAAAATGGATAATTTATTTAAAATTATTTAATCCTAGGAGTTATTAAAAACAATATTAGTTCTATATTATTATTATTATTATTTGTATATATAATTAAATATAAAATTAATTTAAGAATTAATACAAAATAGATGACACTACAAAATAATAATTATAAAATTAATTACATTATTTTATTTACTTAAATAAATAATAATTTAATTTTAAATTTATAAATATAAATTAACTTTATTTATATAAATAAAATTAAAATAATTTATAAATCCATTTAAAACCATTAAAAACTTACTTTAAACTGTTGATAAAGGATTATTTGAATAATTTATTTTTTATTAATATTAATTTTAAATTAGTAATTTATTTTAATACAAGTTTAAAGATATTAATATATAATAATAAAATATATTTTTTAATTACATTATATTTTAATTATATTAACCATTAAAATAGTCTAAATCACATTAACAATTTTAAGAGACCAAATATCTCGAATAATTTTTTATTTACCTATCCTTCAAACAATTTTTTCATTATACTTACTTTTTCATTCTAATTCTCAAACTACTTATCTTCTCTCTAAATAATTAACTAACATATTACTTACCTATCTTTCATATATATATATATATATATATATATATATATATATATATATATATATATATATATAATTAAAATTAATAATACTTTATTTTAATTATATATATATATATATAATTATACATCTACATATATAATAATGTTTAATTTTCAAAGTATCAAAATTGATGGTTCGAGAGTTGTGGTTATTTGGATATATATGTGAAGGTAATGGATACTTGAGTTGGATTGTGGGTTAACCCGCCCATAAACTTAAAATAATTTAAAATAAAATAAAAAAATATTATATATATGTTTCGAACTTGCAACCTAACAAAAACAAATACAACTCTTTAACCAACTAGGCTAATAAAACTTTATATTTTAAATTCAACACTAAATTTGATGAATACAGGACATTCTTAATAATATAAGCTCAACTTTTTAACTAATTAATATATATACAATGATGCTTAATTTTTAAAGTGTCCGGATTACCGGGTTGAGAGCTGTGGTTAATTTGGCAGCTCAGATCTTCTGCTACCGATTGCCGTGTTCCCCTGTGGCGCACCAATCAGATTGCAGCATTATTAATTTAATAATAAATCAATCTGGGCAGGAGACGGAGGGAGGGAGAATCCGGAATCCGGGTTTAGGCCCGGGTTCACACAAGACGCCGTTAACGGAAGCTCCCGTTAACGCCAGGAAATAATATAATATTCAGATAATACCCAGATAAGATATCTTCGCTCTGATCTACACGCCCATTGAAATGACCCTCATGTAAACCCCCCATACCCAACCATGAGAAGACCGTCTGCCGTTCATGAAAATACACTTACACGTCCATGTAATGACCGAATTGACATGCATATTATATTTACGTTTATTAAATATTAATTTAATTTATTAAATAACACAGGCAGCGATATAATATTCGCTTCAAGTAATTCAATCTTTTATTTTCTTGGATTTTTTATTTACTTTTTTTATTTCATTTTTTTTTGCCTCGAGACTCGCTGGAGCGAAGATATATTTGCTTCAATTAATTTTAATAAAAACCCCATGTAAATCCCACCTACCCACACATGTAAAGACCGCTTGACTACCATGTAAAGACACTTACCCGTTTATGTGAACACCAAAATGACATGGATTTTATATTTCCGTTATTAAATATGAATTCAATTAATTGAGGATGACATGCAGAAACC
>NW_025919847.1:0-3948 GCF_907164915.1 Impatiens glandulifera | reverse complement strand
ACAATATTTAGAGCTTGATTGATGTAGTTTTGTTTTCTATAAAATAACCCATCTTTTGTAAAAGAAAAATTATGAAAAATGAATTATTTGAATTCATTGGCTAAAATATATTTTGTTTAAAGAAAAATAACTATTTTTGTATATAATAATTTTTAATCGATCATTTAGAAACAAATGTTATATTTATAAAAATAAATTTTCATGAAATTGTGATTTCAAAGGATATTAAAAGATCAAACATAAGTGTAAATGGAATCCTGAAAAGAAGCAACCAAAGTAATTCAAAGAATTTGTAAGACATTATTCCAAACCCTAAAGATTTTATTGAACACTTTAAATCAATGTTCATATTAAGTCCATCTTCACAATAATACATCTTACACTAAATGTGATCTCTTTAATTAGCTTTGGTGCAACTTTTGTAAATACAATGAGGATGACTTATTTCACCTATTTTAAAACTGTAATTTGACTGTATAGAATTTTATTTATCTACGAATTTTTTCAGAATGTTTAAAAGTCATTTACACTGTCTAATATAGAAAATGGTTAAAAGAGAATTAAAGTAATTTGGATCCACTTATGCTTAGGTTCGAACGATTAAGTGTATTCAATATTTGGTCTAAACTGAATATTTGATCGAATTCGAATTTTATTTTCAGTTTTCGCAACGAATTTTATACCCATTTGAATTCAAATATGATTTTCGGTTTAATTTTTGAGTTGGGTTTCAACTCGAAAACCAAATTTATTTTTTATTATTTATTTTAATATATATTGTTAGATATAATTAAATAATTATATATTAAATTAGGTAAGTTAATTGTCTTCTCAAATCTATAAGACCCTTATCCCTAAAGTTTATTAATTTGTTAATAATAAAGGTAATAAATAATAAAGGTAAGAAAGTATCCAGATGCAATTATTATAATAAAGAGTACAAATTGTGTCAGGTGTATTTCATATTTAATCTGACGATTCGAATTCACTAGTTATTAATTTTAATATTAGCTGCGGTTTTCGAATTTACTTAAAAAGAGTTGAGATTGAGAATTCGAATAAGCCGAAACGAAAGCGATTTAACCCATTAAAAACAGGAGGATGAACCTAGTTGAGGAGAGATCAATGGGCCAGAGAAGTTCGGGGATGAGCAGAAGCCCTAGCCGAGGCTAAAAAATGGAGAGTCGGGCAAGAGGAGGTCGAGTGTTCTAAACCCTAGCCTCCCCTTATTTTCATTTATTTTTCTTCCATGCGAAAGAAAGCCCACAATAGGTTGACCATTATGGGGGGACCTCCTTTACTCAGAGCTGGTTTGATGGAGTTATTTTGATTCCAATAACTCCGGTTTGACAAATATGACAAAAACACAGAGTGTCAAGGGTTAGGTCCATAGAGACCCGGCACACACACACTCTCGAGATATACACACACTCGCGCGCATGGAGATAAGAAAGAATATATTAGGAGGCAATGAAATAATTTAATTTAGACTAAATAAATTTTAAAATATAATAAAATAAATAAATATTTAAAAACTATATATAGATTAATATTAATTTTTATTAAAATGAAATAATTTCATAATTTAATTTATATTACAAATAAAATTTTAAATTTAATAAAATAAATATATATATACATATTAATATTAAATTTATTAATAAATAAATCTTATTTATCAAAAAAAAGGTCAACTAAATTTCTTTATAATTAATAAAAATATATTAATTTTATTTTCTAATATAAATATTTGTAATTTGAATTATTTAAAATTTAAATATTATATAAATAAAATGTTAAAAAAATATTTATATATTAAAGTGATTTTTTATTAATATAAAAAATTGATGTAGTGGATAATTTTTTGTATTATATAAATAAATTGTTAATAGAAGTGGGATATGATATTAGGTTTTAAGTAAAACATAGATAAAATTCTAATAACGCTCTCATCAAATAAGCCCGAGTCACTTACTCCAATCTTGTGTCGAGAAATGGACTAGTAGGAAGTTTTTTTCTTCATTGGGTTTGCAACTTCTTAATTGATTGACTTTATATTTGCCAAATCCAAAATAGTCATCAGACATCATTACCAACCAAAGCGCAACATGTTTATCGAAGTCCAATCCAATTGCTACAAAATAGTCTAAAGCTTCTCACATGTGATGTGTCAGAAAACCAAGAACTAATAAAAAAGAAACATTTTCTCATAAATAATATAATAAAATATCTAGTATTTCCTTAAGACTGGTTGTTTTTTAAATTCCTTCTCCCTTACTTTTTAAATTTTTTCTAATTCTCCCTAAGGTGATGGTCGTGTCGTTCGTCCATTCGTGCCGCCTGTGCCCCGCCAGCGTCCCTGCCATTCATTAAGTTCGTCCGTTCTGTTTATGTCATGTGTGTCGCGAGTTATTTTAATAACGTAAAATGCACCAATACAAAATTAATATTATTTATTTTATACAATATATTTTATTTATTTATTTATTTATTTTGTCCCTCTTTTAATTAATTCGTGATTGAGACTAATTATTTATACACCATTATTGGTATTAATTATTTTTTGTTTTAAATTGAGTCTAATGAGACTTGCAACTATTTATGAAATTTTATAAATATTTTCAAATACTTGAATTTCTAAAAATTATAAATTTACCTGATGTTATAAAGAAGTGTTTATAATAATGTTATTAAGCTAAGCAAAATGTGAATTATTTTTCAATCTCATAATAATCTCACTAAAACATTCTATAGTTAAAAACCATAATATATATATATATATATATATATATATATATATATATATATATATATATATATATATATATATGACAAATATAAAATATTCATTTTAAGAATTAAAACCACAAACAATTTGACAAAAATTAATAGTACAAAATTCGGATCCAAAAGTACGATTGTTATCTAAGGTACGGTTTATCAAGAGCTCGCAAACTGTACTAATACTATATGCGTTTTTCTTTTCAAATCGAAAGATAGTAATTCAATGAGCTTTCTGTCGTTCAGATTCATTAGCTCTTTTAGACTATCTTGACCTCCTTCAGAGATGGATATATTATTGGATGGTATTGTTGAACAAAATATTGCTATGTTTTTTTGTTGATTTTTTTTACGCAGCTCAAAATAAATTTGGTGGTTACTTTACATTTGTACATTCATCTATTTGATAATGTAGTATTGTCTATTTCTTATGAGATTTGAATTGAATTTTCCTCTTCACTGAAAAGAACAACATATCGATTGGAAAAGGATCCAGGCTCCTACTGATGAGGATGTGATTCCCTATAGCAGCTTAGCTGTTCATCTTCTATAGGTGATTTGATACATGTTAATTTGATTAAATGTAAAATAAAAATGTATGATCAGTAAAGGTATATATATCATTTGATTTGGTAATTTGTTACAGCTCTAAAACGATAAAGAAATCTATTGAATAAACTAGTAATTTTAAAGCTTGATGATGTCAGATGATCAAGAACATTAATTGATACACTAGTACCCATCTAGGTAACCCAATGGTAAGAGTTGAATTAAAAGACTAAAATATTACGGATTGATTTCATTGAAAGCGTTTTAATTTAAACGGGGGGCCATGATTGTGGGGTGTCATGCTAGTTCTCTATTAATTCCTAATTTTTTTTAATAGGATACACTGTTCCTAAATGCTTGATTTCTCCTTTTTATATGCCAATTTATTACTTGTACCTTAAATAGTTCTGCTGAAGCAGTTGAATTATTTGTGTGATTTAGTTCATTAAGGATTACAATAATTGCATGATGGATCTTTAATTTCTGGAGTGCATACAATCTTCTAGATTTGAATGCTTCTCCACGTCTTTGTGAATTGTGATTGACTTTGAAAATAACTCATCTTCTCACATATTTTATCACATATTTTTTCCAATGAACATTTTATCTTGTGACCTC
>NW_025919846.1:0-44744 GCF_907164915.1 Impatiens glandulifera | reverse complement strand
GTGTTTAGTGGAGTACATTAGTAACTCCCATTTGCAATCGTTTTCCTCAAATTGGAAAGTAAATTATCCCGAGCGTCCAATGTCCGGGATACACCTTTTCTCTGTAATATTTTTGACTTCAGTCAGCTTAGCTAGCGACACTATTTTCACAAATGTGGGTTGATATTATGTACATTTTCTAGAGGCATTTATGTAGGGTTTTTGTTTGGGCTCCCAACTATGAAAAAGGCCCAATAGTGGTTCAAGTTCACTTTTAATTTATTAAGAGTATTATAGTATTTAAAGGGTTATGTTATAACCTAATTTCTCTAGTATAAAAAGAGCGGCACCCATCATTAAGAAAAAAAAAGTCAAAATTAAAAGAGAGGAAGAAAGAGAAAATCGTGTAGCAGATTTTCGCCTACAGCCGCGTAGGGTTTATCAAACTGATCGAAGATTCGAACAGAGTTTTTCTGGGCCTTAAAGGTTCTTCCTAATTTGAGTTTTTTATTTGACTTGTTTGGGACCAAAAAATTGTATCTTTTTGGTTATGCCCTTTTATCTTTCTGCGGTATTAAAATGTTGTTATACCTTGTTTGTATTCCCAACTCTGATTATAGTGAAGCTTGAACTGAACGTAAAGTCCCATGGTTTTTACTCCTTGATTTGAGGAGGTTTTCCACGTAAAAAATTCATGTGTGCATTGTGTTATTTATTTTCACTTTTACTTGTGATTTATCTGCTCCTAAGTTTTTCAATCAAGTAGGGAATAGAATATACGTTTTTTTTCAATAAGTGGTATCAGAACTTGGTTAGCTGTTTAGGACTTGATTCAATTATGAAGATAAACACAAGTAGGATGATTTTACTAAATGTCTCAAATTATCAAATTTGGAAAGGAAATATGAAAGATCTGTTATTTGTTAAAACTTTACACTTACCAGTTTTTAGTCGTGAGAAACTTGTATACAAATCTAATGAGGAAAGGAATTTTGAGCACGAACAGGTATGTGGTTTTATTCGTCAATTTGTTGAAGAGAATGTTTACAACCACATCCAACATGACACAAATGCACAATCTTTATAGAATAAACTTAAAAATTTATATGCTTCAAAGACTGGAAGTAATAAATTATTCTTGCTTTAGAAATTATTTCATTTAAGATATAATGATAGTGCTTCTATGAATGATCACTTAAATGAGTTTAAGGGTGTTCTTGATCAGATGTCAGGCATGAGAATTAAGTTTGAAGATGATGTTCAAGGACTTTGATTATTGACTACTCTACCCGATTCGTGGGAAGCGTTTAAGGTTTCTCTTTATAATTTTGTTGTTAATGGTGTAGTAACTTTACAGATGGCCAAAGGTGGGATCATGAATGAGGAATTGAGAAGAAAATCTCAATGGTCTTCAATAAATTCAAATGTATTGATACAAATGAATAAGGGTGGAAAAGACAATGCGAGACATAAGAGTCGAAGTAAGTCCAGATCAAAGTACAAGCCAGCTGAATGTTATCATTGCGGTAAAAAGGGGCACATTAAGAAAGAATGCTTTAAAATGAAATGCGAAATGAGCGGATCTAATCAAAATAAAAATGCTGGAGAAGAAAGCTTGTCAATAACAACTTCAAATGATCTCGTTACTGTAGAATACAATTAACCTTGTATGTAATGAGTCGAGCTGGGTGTTTGACACCGGAGCTTCCTTGTATGTTACGCCAAGGAAAGACTATTTTACGTCTTATACTTCAGGTGATTTTAGAATATTGAAGATGGGTAACGACAGCTTAAATAAGGTTATTGGTATTGGTGACATTTGCTTGGATTCTGGTAATGTGTCAAAATTATTACTTAAGGATGTTCGACATGCTCTGGATATTAGGTTGAATTGATATCAACTGGAAAACTTGATGATGATGGTTTCACGAGTTATTTTGGTTCTAGAAAATGGAAACTTTCTAAAGGTAACTTGATTATAGCTCGAGGAGAGAAATATTCTAATTTATATTTGATGCAAACTTTGATATGCAAGGATAGTGTGAATGTTGTACGGAGTAAAAATGCTTCCAAATTATGGCATCGAAGACTTGGTCACATTAGTGAAAAGGGGTTGAATCTGTTGGTTAAGAAAAAATGCTACTTCTGGTTTGAGTGAGACCGATTTAGAGAAATTTTCTCATTGTGTTGCTGGAACACAAACTAGAGTATTGTTCAAGAAAGTCAAAAGTCTTAAAGCTGGTGCATTTAGATGTTTGTGGTCCTTTAAAGGTACAAACTATTAGTGGTGCTCTTTATTTTGTAACGTTTATTGATGATCATTCCAGGAAGCTTTGGGTATATGTTTTGAAGTCTAAAGATGAAGTCTTAGACAAGTTCAAAGAGTTTCATGCTCTTGTTGAAAGAGAGATTAGGAAGAAGATCAAGTGCATTCGTAGTGATAATAGTGGTGAATATTGTGGTCCATTTGATGCATACTGTAGACAACAAGGGATCAGACATCAGAAAACACCTCCATAGACTCCTCAGTTGAATGACCTTGTAGAAAGGATTTACATAAGAATTGTTGAGAGAATTAGATGTTTTCTTTCAGAAGCAAAGTTATCTCAAACGTTTTGGGGTGAAACATTATTCACAGTACTACATGTTATTAATTTGAGTCCTACAGTCGCTTTGGACGGTGAAGTTTCAAACAAGGTATGGACTGGTAAAAATATTTTGTATGATCATTTACGAGTATTTGGATGCAGGTGCTTTCATATTCCAAAGGATGAAAGATCAAAGATGGATGTGAAGAGTCGAGAGTGCATTTTTTTGGGTTATGGCCAAGATGAATTTGGTTACAGATTATACGATTCAATTGCAAATAAGCTTGTCAGAAGTCGTGATATCATATATTTTGAAGATGAGACTATTGAAAACATTGATAAAGCTAAAAGTAGTGAGTTGAAGGGAAAAGGTGAGTGGATAGATTCAGATCTAGTTTAAGTATTTGTTTCACCTAGTTCAACAGAAAATTAGCTACAATAGGATGATTCTCAAGATGAACATGACGTTCAAATAGAGAATATTAGTAACGAGCAAAAGAATTATCTAAAATTTCATCTAGAAGATCGACAAGAGTTAGACAACCTTCTACAAAATATACTATTAATAAATATGTTTTAGTGACTGATGGGGGAGAGCCAGAGTCATATGAAGAAACTATGGATAGTGAATCCAAGCATAAATGGGTTGATGCTATAAAAGATGAGATGCAATCTCTACATGATAATCATACTTTTGAGTTGGTAGAATACCAAAAGGAAAGAAAGCTTTCAAGAACAAGTGGGTATACAGACTGAAGCAAGATGATCATACTTCAGTTCCACGATACTGTAAGCTCGTTTGGTTGTCAAAGGGTTTAGTCAAAGAAAGGGAATTGACTTTGACGAAATTTTCTCTCTTGTTGTTAAGATGACTTCAATCAGAACTATATTAAGTTTGGCAGCTAGTCTTGATTTGGAAGTTCAATGGACGTGAAGACGACTTTTCTTCACGGTGATTTAGAGGAATAGATTTATATGGATCAACTTGATGGTTTTAAGGTCAAGGGTAAAGAGAATTGTGTTTGCAAGTTGAATAAGTATTTATATGGTTTGAAGTAGGCTCCACGACAATGGTATAAGAAGTTTGAGTTATTTATGAAGCATCATGGATATAAAAAGACTATTTCCGACCATTGTGTGTTTGTTTTTTGTTATTCTGTTACTTTATGTTGATGATATGCTTATTGTTGGTCAAAATGGTGTGAGAATTGATAGGTTAAAACAAGACCTAGGGAAGTCCTTTGCAATGAAGGATCTTGGACAAGTAAAGCAGATTCTTGGAATTAGAATCAGTCGTGACAGAAAGATGAAAATTTTATGGTTGTCTCAAGAAAAATATATTGAGAAAGTGTTATAAAGATTCAATATGGAGAATGCTAAAAGTGTCGGCACACCTTTAGTAGCTCATTTTAAATTGACCTCCGAATATAGTCCTTCAAATGATGATGAGAAGGAATATATGAAGAATGTTCCCTATAGTTCAGTTATTGGTAGTCTTATGTATGCTATGGTTAGTACGAGACCATATCTAGCTTATGTTATTGGTACTGTCAGCAGGTTTCTTTCAAATCCAGGAAAAGAACATTGGGAAGCAGTGAAGTGGATATTGAGATATCTTAGAGGCACATCAAGTATGAAATTTTTCCTTGGAAATGAGAATCTGAATTCAGTTGGTTATACCAACTCAGATATGGAAGGTGATGCTAATTCAAGAAAATTCACTTCATGCTATTTGATTAATTTTGAAGGGGGAGCTATTTCTTGGCAATCGAGACTACAAAAGTGTGTTGCGTTGTCAACTGCGGAGGCTGAACTTATTACAGCAATGGAAGCTTGTAAGGAGCTGATTTGGGTTAAGAAGTTATTATTTGAACTTGATATTGTGTAAGAAAGATATGTGCTTCTATGTGATAGTCAAAGCGCTATTAATCTAGCGAAAAATTCAATATTTAATTTTAGATCCAAACACATTGATGTAAGGTGTCATTGGATATGGGATGCATTAGATAAAAAGTTGTTGATTTTAGAAAATGTGCATAGAGACGGTAATGGCGCTGATATGATGACTAAGGCATTACCACAAAGCAAGTTCAAGTTTTGTTGTTCAACGACTGGGTTGACAACATCTTTCCCATAGTTGTGAGGGGGAGTTTGTTGGTTTTTTTTTTTGGCTCCCAATTATGAAAAAGGCCCAATAGTGGTTCAAATTCACTTTTATTTCATTAAGGATATTATAGTATTTAAAGGGTTATGTTATAACCTAATTGTTATAGTATAAAAAAAGCGGAAGCCGTCATTAAGAAGAAAAAATAGTCAAAAATTAAAAGAGAGGAAGAAAGAGAAAATTTTGTAGCAGATTTTCGCCTGCAACCGCGCAGGGTTAATCAAATTGACGATCGAAGATTCGAACGGAGTTTTTCTGGGCCTTAAAGGTTCTTCCTAATTTGAGTTTTTTATTTGACTTGTTTGGGACCAAAAAGTTGTATATTTTTTGTTATGACCTTTTATCTTTCTGCGGTATTAAAATATTGGTATACCTTGTTTGTATTCTCAACTCTGATTATAGTGAAGCTTGAACTGGACGTAAAGTCTCGTGGTTTTTACTCCTTGATTTGAGAAATTTTTCACGTAAAAATTTCGTGTGTACATTGTGTTATTTATTTCCGCTTTTACTTGTGATTTATCTGCTCTTAAGTTTTTCAATCAAATAGGGAATAGAATATGCGTTTTTTTCAACAATTTACATACGTAACAACTCTCTTATCCTTCATTTTATTTAGATTCCACTGTTCATCAACATTAATGACCTTAGTTAGCTCAACGATCTTCTTTTTCAATTTCTTTCCATTCATACCAATCATCAGCAAAAAAACATGATTATATTTGACCTACTCTTCAATATCTTCACCCCAAGAATCGGTAACGACTATTAGTTCTTCATATTAAATAATCAGACTTGACATATCTCTCTCGTCTATCAAACCCTCCTAAGGATGATGACGGGGGATATGACGGATGACTGCCAACATATGTTCCCTAAGGACGCCCAGACCCGATATTCATGATCCCTCCGGTCATTACACTCCATACATCAGTGATGTAACTTACCTAAGCCTTGGTCTTTTCTAATTGTAACGAGGACTATCCTAATATGACAACTTTACCTTTATGGTTTTTTTTCAGTGCATCGCCATAACACATCTCATAAGCAATTAAGTCTTTAAGAAAGGCATATTTGTTGACAGCCATGATCTTCGTATAGGAAACATTCATGTTAGCATATATAATGTCAACTGGATTATGTTCATTGGGCAGCCTGTCGATCAGGGAGGCCATGACCTTCCACTTGTCTACGTATGATTCAAAAGCTCATTCAGACCCTATTTAATACTTTTGAGCTTCCTTTATGGCTTGTCTATCTTTAAGAAAATACCAAAACGTCTTATAAATACTTTGGCTAGCTCTTCAATGGTTTGGTACTAGGCTATGTTATGACGTAAATATCACTCAAGTATTACTTCTTCGAGATACTATGGGAACAACTGCAATATTATGGGCTCTCCGAACTACAAGTACATGATATTCATCATATGCATGTTTATGTAGGACGTTGAATCTTTATTTCCAACATACTTGGTTAGGGGTAATTTTAACCTATGAGGGGCCACAACCATTTTTGTTGACTCTAATCCATATTTCTAATTGTTTGCTTAGTGTGTCGACCCTCCTTAATTAAGGCCTCAATATGTGCTTTCATCTCAATTTGAGAAGCCCTCAATTGTGCAAGTTCATAATTTTGGCTAGTTGGTTGTACCGGGGATGCCGAGACAAGTGGTGGTGGTGTAGTGTGTACCCCGACAAGTGGAGAGATTTTTGTCTTTAGAGCTTGTCGAGGTTTGGAACATGTGTTCCAACCTTGAGGCATTCCAAGTACCCGGTTCTTTCTTCTTCGGTTCTTCAACCGCGACTTTCTTATCCTATCAAATATGTTGTAGCTGTAGTATTTACAGGACGACTTCTTGAGCTTCATCGTCATCTGAGGTGTACTATGACTCCAATAAGATTTCTTTAATGGGGTCGTGTGGTGTGCGAGCGACCGATGCAGCAAGTTCAAGAGGGTTAGTTGGTTGGCTATTAGCCCCGAAGGAAGGGTTCATCTGGCTAGGGGTGGATTAAGTAACTACATACAGTCAAGCAACAAGGAAATTTTCTTTTTAAGATCTTATACTTGGAACCCTGAGACAACATTCGAGACACTTTTCCCTTCTCTAGGCGGAATAGTGAGTGATGCAAACTGCAATGTTGGTTATCTGTTAGACATTTTGCGAATGAATCAATCGGTGGTAGCATCTTGTGTTCGGCCTGTGGAGAAAATATTAAGTAATGTGGAGTAATCAAAACAAATTAGTCTAATAAAGAAAGTAATGGGGACAATCGATTTCACCCTTATGTACATGTGTGTCATAAACGTAACATGCACTCAATTTTCGATTCACTTTTTTATTAGAAAGAAGAGTGTTTTATTTTGATGTGGGATAAAATTCACAATCTTCCTCACCTCACAATTCACTCTTAGGAAAAAAAGAAAATTACATAAGAAACGACAAAACAAAATCTAGTCTAAGTCCTTTGTCGTCCGTCTGCTCTTCGTCTTTCACTCCAGCATACTTCCACGTTGCTTCTTTCGTGATGTTTGTCAGATAGTTAGAACGATTTCTTACCTCGTGTCTGGTCTTCTTAAACCTCTTAGTCTACATGGATAACGATCTAGTATCTAACATGATATGCGTAACAAAAACTCAAAGACAAACAACTCGTTATGTTAGGCCTTTTTTATTTTCTCTTTTGTTTTCAAATGGAATTTAGAACGTACTCATGGGCGTCTATCTCATCGATATGCATACATCTATTTAATGTTAGGATTTGTATCTCCCAAATCCGACCAGCTTGAAATAATATGTAAAAATGCAAGAAAGAAGAACACAGGAAGACACAGATTTATAGTGGTTCACTCAAATTGAGCTACATCCACTTCAGCCACCACCAGATTTCACTATCAAGAAGAAGAGGAATACGGAATTTTTGCCTCACACTTTATCTCTCTAGAATTATTTCTATTACTTGTAAACCCTTAATAATCACATATTTATAGGATAAACATTCAGGTAATAAACCTAAATAACTCTTGGTCAGGCCCAAGCCCAAAACCAAATACAAACCCAATAAACTCTAATTAACAATGTAGAGTTTATTATAAGTGTATGCTCCATAACTCAACAATCTCCCACTTGGAGACTAATTTCATCATCTCTCGATCGGTAGTGGCTTTCCATCTAGTGTCTTAACGAAGAAGGCCAAATTAAGTTGTACACAACTTCAGTTTCTCATTTGTCACAGCTTTCGTCAGCATATCAGCTGGATTCTCACTCCCGGAAATCTTCTCAAGAGTTAATACTCCATCTTCTAAAGCTGACCGGATGAAATGATAACGAACCTTTATATGCTTCGTCCTGCCATGATAAACGAGATTCTTTTCCAAATGAATGACACTATAATTGTCGCATCGCAACACACTTCCCTCGGAGTCTTGACCCAATTCTCGAAAAAAGGGTTGTAACATCATCATCTCCTTAGTAGCCTCTGTCACAGCAAGATACTCTGCCTTACAACTAGAAAGAGCAACAATCTTTTGTAATTTTGAAACCCACCTGATTACAGTACCTCCAAGAGTATAAATGTATCATGTTGTGCTCTTCTTACTATAAACATCATCACCATTGTCAGCATCAACATATCCTTCCAAACTCATATTAGACTTTCGAAAACACAAAGCGAGACTCGTACTTCCTCTTAAGTATCGTAGTATCCACTTTACTACTTCCCAATGTTATCTACCCGGGTTGCTCATGAACCTGCTAACAACTCACACTTCATGTGATATGTCTGGTCTTGTGCAAATCATCGCATACATAATACAACAAATGGTAGAGGCATACGGAACAGTGGCCATGTAATTTTTCTCCTCTTCTGTGGAAGGCGATTGATCTTTAGATAGTTTGAAGTGACTAGCTAAGGGGATAGTAACTGGTTTTGCATCATACAAGTTAAACCTGCTAAGAACTTTCTTCACATATTTTTCTTGTGAAAGCTTGAGAACTTCTTCATCCTTGAAAATTCTCATCCCAATGATTTGTTTTACAGCACCCAAATCCTTTATTGCAAAATTTTCAGACAACTCTTTCTTGAGCTTGTTAATCTCATACAAGTTTTCTTCAACAATCAACATGTCATCAACGTAGAGGAGTAGACTAATGTACGATTTATCAAACCTCTTGATATAGCAGCAATGATCAGCTTCACACCTCAGAAAATTGTTACTTTTCATGAAGCTATTAAACTTCTTGTACCATTGCCTTAGAGCCTGTTTCAAACCATATAGACTTTTCTGAAGCTTACACACAAGCTCATCGTTTCCTTTGATTTCAAATCCTTCTAATTATCGCATGTAAATCTCTTCATCTAAATCACCATTAAGAAAAGAAGTTTTGACATCCATTTGTTGAAGATGAAGGTCTTCTTTCACAACCAAACTCAAAATAGTTCTGATTGTCATCAACTTAACTACTGGAGAGAAGATCTCATTGTAGTCAATACATTCTTTCTGCTGAAATCCTTTCACAACCAACATTGTCTTGTACCTCATGGTTTTATCATTTTCTTCATTAATCCTGAAGATCCATTTGTTGTGAAGTGATTTCTTTCCCTTTAGTAGCTCAGTGAGCTCCCAAGTCTGATTCAACGTCAAAGAGTCTATCTCATCTTTCATTACAGACTCCCACTTAACCGATTCATCAAATTGTATTGATTCCTCATAGCATTCAGGTTCACCTCTATCTGTCAACAATATATAGTTCAGAGATGGAGACCACCTCTCGACTGGTTTTCGATTCCTTGATGATCTTCTCAACTATATAACCGATGTTTGCTGATTTGCCTTTGGAGCCACATTCTCAACGATTTCATCTTCAACTATACATTGTTCTTCTTCGACAGTCGATATATATTCAGCTGAAAATTATCTCAAATCGATTGTCCCAGTCTCTTCCAACTTGGAATCGCCATCTGATGTCTTCCCAACACAATCTTTGTAGAGAACCTGTTCATTGAAGATAACATTTCTGCTACGAATGATCTTCCGATTTTGATTATCCCAAAAATGATAACTAAACTCGATATCATCATAACCAATGAAAAAACATTTATTAGACTTTGGATCAAGCTTTCTACTATCACATTCATTAATATGAACATATGATAAACAACCAAACACTTTTAAATAAGAAAGGTTTACCTTTTTATTGCTCCAGGCTTCTTCAGGAATTCTGAATTCAAGAGGAACAGAGGGTCCCCTGTTTATCAAGTAGGCAGCAGTATTTATAGCTTCTGCCCAGAAGGTTTTAGGCAGCCCTGCATGCAATCTCATGCTTCTAGCACGCTCGTTCAATGTTCGATTCATTCGTTCAGCTACTTCATTCTCTTGAGGCGTTCGGGGAACAGTCTTCACCATACTGATCTCATTCACAACACAATACTCTTTGAAATCTGAATTAATATATTCACCTCCGTTTTCAGATTTCTAGCACTTAACTTTCTGATTTGTTTCATTTTTAACCAAAGCCTTCCATTTCTTGAAAATAGCAAATACTTCAGACTTGTGCTTCATAAAATATACTCATATCTTTCTTGTCGAATCTATAAACGTCACGTAATATTGTGATTCGTCAATAAAAGAAACAGGTGTGGGTCCCTACACATCAGTGTGTACCAACTCTAGCCTCTCTTTCTTGAGCTCCTTTCCAGTCTTTAAGAAACTCACATGTTTCTGTTTTCCAAGAATGCAGTTTTCACATAACTGATGTTCAACAGACTTCAGTTATGGAATCTGTCCATTCTTCAAAAGAATTTTCATCCCTTTTTCGCTCATATGTCCCAACCTACAATGCCATAGCTCACTATTCTTCGAGTCATCAACTATAACAACAACTGTTTCTCTACAAGTTGAAGTCGTGTATAACGTTCCAGTTTTGTGACCTCGAGCAATAACAATTGCTCCTTTAGTCACCTTCCACGCATCATTTCTACAACTGAAATTGTGACCTTCTTCATCAAGTTGTGTAACAGAAATCAGATTGCGCATTAAACCTGGAATGTGTCTCACCTTATTAATCTTCCAAACATAACCATTTGCCATCTTCAATTTGATGTCCCCCATGCCAACAATATCTAGTGGCTCACCATTTGCGAGATAAACTTTCTCATAGTTTCCAGCTACATAATTCTCCATTAATTCTTTGTGGGCAGTGGTGTGGAAAGACGCTCCCGAGTCCAAAACCCATGAATCTATCGGGCTATCAACAGAAAGAAGTAATGTATCAGTGAAAGTTTCTATAACAACGTTGGCTGCATTATTTGTATCATCACCATTTTTCTTCGGTGCTTCGCAGTTCCTCTTTAATTGACCATGTTTACCACAATTCCAGCACTCAAATATCCGCCCAGACATGGACTGACTCCTCCTGCTCCTTGACATAGATTTGTTCTTACCTCGGTTGAAATTTTTATCATTACCTCTACTCCTGTTTTCCACATTCAGAGAAGAACCTTTGAATGTTTCACCAGAATCAATTTTATGAACCTCTTCAGCAAGAATACGATATCTAACTTCAACAAATTTCAGTTTAGCATTTCCAACTGAATTACTAATTTTTGCCCTCATAGGTTCCCAACTATTTGGTAGAGATGCTAACAAAATCAGGGCACTAACTTCATCCCCAAAATCAATCTCAACAGATAGAAATTGATTCACAATTATATTGAATTCATTCAAATGAGTAGTGACAAAAGTACCATCAATCATTCTTAAGTAAAAGAGTTTTTTCATTAAGTGTACCTTGTTGTTAGTAGATGGTTTCTCATACATATCAGAAAGAGATTTCATCAGACCCATGGTGGTCTTCTCCTTTGCTACATTGTGATCAACCGTCTTGGATAGCGTCAATCGGACAACTCCCAAGACTTGTCTATCAAGGAGTTTCCATTCAGCTTCATCCATCTTCTCTGGTTTCTCACTTAAAGGAACATGAAGCTTTTTTCCATAGAGATAATCTTCAATCTGCATTCTCCATAAGGCATAATATGTCCCATCGAATCTTCCATTCCCATGTCATATACTGTTCTCACTTGCCATTGTTTTCAATGCTCAGATCTAGCCTAGCTACTCTGATACCAGTTGTTAGGATTTGTATCTACCAAATCCGACCATCTTTAAACAATCTGTAAAAATGAAAGAAAGAAGAACACAAGAAGACGCAAATTTATTGTGGTTCACTCAAGTTGAGCTATGTCTACTTCAGCCACCACCAGATTTCACTATAAAGAAGAGAAGGAATACAGAGTTTTTGCCTCACACTTTATCTCTCTAGAATTATTTCTATTACTTGTAAACCCTTAATAATCACATATTTATAGGGTAAACATTCAGGTAATAAACCTAAATAACTCTTGGTCAGGCTCAAGCCTAAAACCAAATACAAAAACAATAAACTCTAATTAACAATGTAGAATTTTTATAAGTGTAGGCTCCATAACTCAACATTTAATATATATATATATATATATTAGATACGTAATAGAGATTTCCGACGTAGTTATGTTTCTCGGGAACAATGAGTCAACGATTCTAGTGAAAAGTGGTCAAGGATATTGTGTTTATGGTTTCCAAGTTAAGAGAGAGTTGTCCCATCGATAAGGGTGGTCCGAAGGACAATGTAGGGAGGTGCTCTCAATTGGAGTATACCATCGCCGCCTCTCATAAAACCCTCCCTTATCACTAAGGGAGCTCACTAAGAGGAAGAAATAGTTACCCCTGAGTTTTTCCTATGTTCAAATCTCACGCAACATCGTTCATAAAGGGTCAGATCGTCATTCTTCATTCCTCATTACAACCGTCTTTCTGTGTTCTTTGTTTCCCTTGTCTTGTGGAGCTATTTATATGGGTGTATATGTGTGGATTCTCCTTCTTGGATGTAAAAAATGTATGTCAAAATTGAAGACTTGCAGCTATCAGTTGAGGGAATTTACTCATCTTCCTAACAATGTAGCATTTTTTCTTGTTTAATTTTATTGTTACTAAGGAAATTAGTATAATTCAAATAATCTCATTTTTTCCTCTATGAAGAAGAGTTCGATATTTATTTATTTATTTACTTACTTTTATATATATATTATATATATATATATATATATTATATAATATATAACGTTTCTAAAATAATTATTTATTTTAAATTTTGTGAGATAGATCCAAAAACAAGAGAAGGGAAATTTGATGAAATGGCCCTCATAAGAGGTCTAATTCCAAAAAAGGCCCACGGTTGATAAAGTTGGCAAAAATGGCCTTTTTGCCCTGTGAAAAGTCTGTAATACCCTCGCGCGCCTGTTTTACCGCTCAATTACGAGAAATGTATTTCTCGCATTTGGTATTTCTCGCATTTGGCTCCATTACGAGAAATATATTTCTCGCATTTGGTATTTCTCGCATTTGGCTCAATTACGAGAAATGTATTTCTCGCATTTGGTATATCTGAGTATATATTGAGATTCAGACATTTGTAAAATATAGGAAAACGGCTAGGGTTTCGAATCGATCTACAATAAACTACGAAAGAATAATCTCCATTGGAGGACGCTATCGCGATGCATTCATCTCTGAATATCAGATTAACACACATACATGACGACGACTCAATACAAGAGCGCATTATCATTGGAGGCTCCACTTGCCTCCGTCGCCGTCGAACGCAATGTTCGCTCCGACCTCGAAACCACACTTCCAAAGCCTTGTATGTATTCTCTAGCTAGATCTTGTTTTTTCAAATTATTAGATCTTTGAGATTGAGTCTTTTTTCATCAAATATACAAACTTGGTTAGAGGGTCGACTACTCCTCATATGTACCATCCATAAGGAACAGTAGGGCACCCTCAATATGGCATGAGTGTCCTCCAGCAAAATGCTTCCTTCTTTGATCAAGATGACAATGGAATAGTCATCTTTCGGCGTCAGGGCTTGCGTTGTCTAACAATGACAGCAGACTCAATTACGAGAAATGTATTTCTCGCTTTTGGTATTTCTCGCATTTGGTAAATATTCTCCGACCACGAATCCTAAATTTAGGATTCTCATATAAATACTCTATAATTTAGATTTTCAAATGAAATTGTCAATTTTGAAATATGGGTTCTTCAGATTTTGATGATATTGTTTGAGATGTAGGTTTGCGTCAACTGGGTTTCAATATTAACAATTTCCCGTAAATAACAATATACTTAAAATACATATGTGGGTTTGGTTGCATTTGTATAGGTGCCTATTGCAATTGGAGGGCCAGGTTTGAAGGCTGGTGTGAGGTACAGGAAGGATGTTCCAACTGGAGGACTTGCAAATGTGGTTGCCACAGTGATCAATCTCCATGGATTTGAGGCACCTAATGACTATGAAACTACCCTAATTGAAGTGGTTGACAACTAAAACCACAAAGCCAAAACAGACCATCTTCGAGAAAGAAGAGTTTTGACTTCTATGTTAGTTTGCTCATTTTTGTCTACTGTTTAGCCTGGTTCTTGTTAGGTTAAGAATGAATAATGGAACTCATCCTTATTTACCCACCAAAACTTGGTAAAAAAATAAGTAAGAATTTATTATTCTTATTATTATGATATTTAATTATTAGTTGAATTAAAACTATTAAATGTTGGAATGAGTTTTTTTTCCTTTCCTTCAGCTGTTTTGTTATTATTTGATTTGTTTTTCTTTCATTTCATATTTAGTTTTAACATTGAAAAACTACTTAAATGATTTTCATTCATTATGAATTGGATATATAAAGTTAAAAGATAATATTTAGACAATATAACTAAATTTACATTGTAGAAGTTCAACAGAAATGTAATTGTTTTATTTCATCAATGAGAGATGAAATAGTAAACACATGTCCTCTTGTTGGCCCTTTTGTTCATCAAAGATCAAAGTAATCATAACTCCATCATTCTTATCTGACTATTTAAGTTCATCAAAGATTAACTTCATCATTTTCAGATGACGGTTTAAACATGATTGGATATTGTTTTGTCAAATTATTCGGACACTTTAGGCAGTATTGTTGACACAATTGAGAACAATTCATCCATGACTAATTGTATTCATACAAAAAAATAAAACTTTATGACAACAAACTTAGTCTGATTAAACAGGACACCATACATAACAAAATACAAACCCAACCCAAAATTTAGAATATCAGACTATAATAGAATTTGTAACAAATATAGAAAGTAATTTGTATAAGTCAGTCACATCTATTCCCATGAAACTCTATATATAAATTTAGGTAAAATAATGTGTTACAAAATAAGAAAATTTGGCTTCATCAAGAGAGAAAGCTTGATGGAGAAACAGGTGAAGAATTTTAGGATCTGGAAAAAACTGTAAATGATTTACAAAACTAGAATTCTCTATACAAAATGGCTTCAATGAGAATTGAGAGCTTATTATTTTTTTTTTTGGAAAAAAACTTATTATTATCGATTACAAGTAAGAGAGTTAGTTATATTTAAGATTAACTAAGATGATTATTGCTCAAGAGGAATATATTCTAGTTCTAGATCAATCTCTCCCGATTCCACATTCTGTAGCTTAAGACTCACTTCCTCCTTCACCCTTCCATCGACTATATTCACAGTGTTGTCTTCTACGAGGGCATTATCATCCTCCTTTATCCATTTCCCAATTTGCATGTTTCCAAACATTGCAGCATCCCCATATACCATTGTAGAACTTATCATCCATTGTATATCAATATCTACCTCACTCATTATGTCATCAGCAGAAAATGTATCATAGTCATACACTTCCTGCATGCATGTATAATTTCATTATCTTCGAAAATTGTTAAAAAAAACAAAGCAATCTTCTTTTTTTACCAATTTCACCGACCCATAATTCTGGGGCACTAAAAGTATCAGCTCCTCATTCCATATAGGATTAAGATTACTCCTCATAACAGTTGTTTGCGCTTTCTATATAAAGTATCATATTAACATTTTCAAAATATACAAAAAACCGGGACTAGACTCAATTCACTCACCTGCTGCCCGAGAGTAAGAACAACATAAGGATCACTCGACAACATATCTCTCTGACGGCTAAATTTGTGTCTTTAACCACTTTTATCTTGAGCATTCCTATAAATTCCACCATTTCTTCCTGTCAGTCAGCCATCCATCAGGAATTCATAATTATTTATTTAGTATGAACAGAATTAACCACACAAAAAAATGTAGATCTTTGGATAGAGAATGACTACGGAATGAGATGAACTAGACTGCAAATTGTTGCTTGACTTCTTGTTGGAATTTGAAGAAATACGTAAGCTAGGCTTCACAAGTTCTTGCAGCTCATACTTAGACCTACAATAGAAACAAACCAAAGAAAGTTTAGTTGCACTGATTGATCAATCATAAAACTGGCCTGATAAATTTAGAACGGTCCTCGTGGCTAGAATCTAGCTTAGGTTTCGAGAAACTATCTGGAATACAAGCCTGGTAAATAGAATTAGCAGAAGCATTTCCTCCTACATCAATCATCGCCTCAATTTCATCCTCTGTCCATTCGTCTAATGTCACCGATAACACCTGTTCTTGTTGTTTAAATCACTTATGAGTTAGGACATACCATTTTTTTATCTAATTCATCTATCAATCATTGAGAACCATCACTCAGTTCACCTTTGAGATATGTGCTCCAAGGCTTCTGTGCACTCACAACATTTTAAGCATATGAAAACTCCAATATTAACTAACCTGAAAATAGAAACAATCAACCCTCTTAATTCTTATCACAACTCTATCAACATTTTTAAAATATCGAATACTAAGTAAGAAACATACGCCCACTTCGGGTCTGGAGAGCCACAATCTGCACAAAAATGATTATCCTTTTGCATCTGCAGATATTTCAATCTTCTTTTACCTACAAAAATCAAGTAGTAGTAAAAGGAATGATATGAATTACTCTTTTGAAACCCTAATTGAATTCAAATAGATACCTGATTTACTCATTTCTCTATTTCAGATTCAAAATCATCAAAACAAAACGTTTCCTTTTTACCAGTCCGCAAGTTTCCTCTACCGATGTTGAGAGTGTTAAACTCTGTCGGATTCTCCTCTTCAATTTCCATATCCGTCGAAACGTTTAACTTATGCTTCCATAGATCAATGAATTACAAACCCATGTGTTGTTGATTGTCATCATCTTTACATAGATAAACTTGTAAGATTTCCTTAAAACCCTAGATCCTGCATCCAACATAATATCACTTGGATAATATTCAAAACCTAGAATACATAAGAATGAATTGAGACGAGAATGTCTTACCTTAGCGGAGCAGCGGGATCGGAGGGGATAGGGTTTGAGAGAGAGTCGGAACCCTAAAAATTGGAAATTTAAAATGAGGGCCAAAATTAGGCGCTTTATATAGTATGAAAGACGCATATTACATAATGCGCGTATATGTAATATGAGTCTTTCAATGTACGCATATTACATATTTCGCGTTAGTGTATTTCGCGTAAGTGTAATCCGCGTAAGTGTAATTCGCGTAAGTGTAATCCGCGTAAGTATAATCCGCGTAAGTGTAATTCGCGTAAGTGTAATTCACTTAAGTGCAGTCACAGGGGCAAAACAGACATTTCGCAGGGCAAAAAGGCTCATTTTGCAAACATTATCAGGCGCGAGCCTTTTTTGGAATTAAGGCTATTATTAGGGCCATTTCATCAAATTTCCCAAGAGAATCAATAAATTTATAATTTTTTAGTTTTTAAATATAACCAAACATAATTATTCGATCTTTCATTGATCACATCACTCAATTCATTAATCAAAATATTAAAATATTTTATCATTATATATTCATAACCTTTAAGTCCATTTTTTAAATGAATCATTTTGTCATTATCAGTATAATCAACCTTCTTTAAATAATTCATAAATTATTTTACAAAATGTCAATACTGAATAAGTCATAGAATTCCTTACATTCATTTCCTAACTTTCACCAATTAGCCTTAAACTACAATCTGTCTATCTATCTATACAACATTAATAATATTTATTAGCATAACCTTAATTTCTTCTAATTCATGGTACCATTTTTTTATTATTTCTCTAGTGTAAAGTTGTAATTGTTGCTAAACTGTGATTGCAGACAAGGTATTTTCTTGATGTTTTGATTTGATTTGATTGGGAATTAGGTAAAAAAATATATAGTTTAGTCTTACTATATTTTTTTCACAGCCATATGAGATCAATGGCCCTGAGGATCTTTAAAGAGTTGAATGTGCAACTTTTAAAGTATTCTTATTTACCTTCTAAATGCATAACAAAAATATTTTTGTTGGAATATAGAATAAATAAGGTTGAACTTTAAGAGCTCTTCTTTTAACAGTAGTAATAACTTCCTGTTGTTTGGTGTTAGTAGAGAGATCTCTCTGTTTCAATAGTGTACACCAAGAATTTTATGATAATTTGTTAGCACATGAGGATAAGCTAACTTTTCAATCAATATTTTAATTGCAGATTTAGTTTTTTATTAGTCAGTGTCGATTTTATCATATTTCTTTACTAATCTCATTTCAATTTAAGGCAGTCAAATTTGGGAGTTGAAGTCAGCTTAGGAGTAACAAGTTGAAAGTTGAAAAAAACTCGTTTATGAGGTGAATCGTAGATTTCTCGATTAACTCAGAAAATCTCAAATACACCGCGATTTTGAAACTCTGTACTCATTTTTTAGAAAATATTACAAAAATACTTCTGAAATTCAAATTTGATGGCATATCCATGTTTAATCTTCATATCTTGTAAATTCTCTTACCATTGCCTTTTCAATTAAGTACCAAATATATACCTTTATTCATTCCTCTTCTTAATGTTCTATCTCTCTATACTTGTATGTATCCATCTTACTAAATGTATTGCAAAATTATAGTTGAAGACAGGACCGACCCTAGGGTAAGGCAACCAATGCAGTTGCATAGGGCCCCCCATTTTTATAGGGCCTATTTTTTTATATTTAATAATAATATATTATTAATATTATTTTTTCCTCTTTTTTCTCCTTTAATATTAAATATATATTATAAAAATAACTTTTTTTCTCGTATTATAATATATTAATTATTTATATTTTATTTTATTAATTAAAATTTTAAATTTGTTTTTTTTACTATTTTAGGGGCTCCAAAATTTAAATTTGCATAGGCCCCAAATTCTCGGGACTTCGCCGGCCCCTGGTTGAAGAAGACATATTTGGTAGCATGAACACTTTGTTTTTCTCCTTTACTGTTTTTCATGATTTTAATTTTTTTTTTTTGTCATGTATTATTTTGTTGTGCTTAAAAGTCTCATTTATAACATTTCATTATTATTTAAAAAAACAAAAATTCTAATCAATATTTTGTTCTCTGCACATAATATTTTTTTTTTTTGTTTAAAAAAACAACTTGGAATAGTTCATATATAAATAATTTTAATGTTTGTCTCTTCAACCTTAAACATCAAACTTAATTTTCATATAAAAATTGTACTCTCTCTGGTTGACTACAACTTTTAGGGGGGAATTATTCTCTTTCATTGTTTCCAGTCACAATTTCCTCATTTTGTAATTTATTTATAGACACTGATAGCCCTCAGCAAATAAAATAATTTTGAGTTGTATCAGTTTATTTCAATCACTTACTCAAAAAATGACTTCAGCTCCCAACTAGCTTTCACATTATCTATTTTGTTACATACCTTTTTTTATATAGGCATTTAGATGTATAACAAAAATTAATGTGACTTTAAATCATACAACTTACCAAGGTTTTTAAGTTTTGAAAGTACAAATATCTCAAAAATTTATATAAATAAGAGGAGAATATTATCAGCCTTTTTGAGAAGTTATGGGTTTGAGCCCGTCATGCGATAAATTATGCGTCTAGTTAAATGATTAAGTGTATTTATGAGTTAATTATGTCTTTAATCCTTATGATCACATTTTAAATTATATAAATAACATAGGATCTAAAAAACTTCTAAATGTTTAAAAAGTTAAAATAAATAAAAGGTTTTCTATCTTCTTTCTTTAACATCCAGTTACAAATATGTGCAATAGAACCATCTTTAAAATATTTATAAAAAAAATACTAGATGGTCTAATAAATTTTAAATTGTGATGATAAGATTTGTGTACATAATAAGATTCACATTAAACATCACAATTGCAAAATAGGCAGTATACATACTACAATAGTTTCACCCACCAGAAAAACAATGTTGATTAACAAATAAATAAACAACAATCTGTATCAAAATAATCAAACAAAGCCAAAAAGAAAGTGGGTCGGGTCGGGTGGGGGTGTTGAGATAATTATTGATCATCATGGCAGTTCAAAGCATTTTTAATTTTCTGAACTGTAGAACTGACAAGAGTGTTTGCAGTTGCCACCGATTCCATACTAAGTTCCTTAACATTAGGAAGATTAGAACATACCAAAATCTGAAAAGCCACCGTCAGAATTGAAGCGCCGGAGCTCCGGCTACTACTGTCGCTGCTCGTTGAAGCAGCAGCTGCGGCGGCGGCGGCGGCGGCATTGTTGTTTGTTTTGTCAGGCCGGCCATCTCCAGAGATTGTGAAACCAGAAGGTAATATGGGAATATGACCAGAATCATCTCCATTTATAACCGACCTTATCGCAGGGAAATCAATTGGTCCATACACTATAACTGACCCAGATGAATCTATACAACTTTCTTGAAGCATCATCATCTGTCCTTCTTTGGGATTGAAAGGCTGAAGAACAGAGATTCGATTCCCTGGATGGTTCCCACATGAAATCCTTGCAATTTCGTTTACTGGGTTTCCATCAGAAAGCATGTCCCAGTCTGTTCGCGTTTTCTCATCCCTTAGAAAATTGAAGAGAATATGGCCGGGTAAAGGGAGCCATAAAGAGGTAGTGGCACTCACAATTATGCCACCGGGTTGACCAGGTCCATCACTATGCCTAACGGAAACTCGAACACCATTATTGTTCAGTTCAGCTAAGTGGGGTAAATCCATTTTACCTGTACTAGACATACTTAACATCTCAAAAAAACTTTTCACCATTCTTTGAGATAGATCCATTACACTTCTCCTACCTTCAGGAACATGGATCACTTTTCATCATACCAAAACAAAAATAACATTAATTAGCTACACAATTAATAACACACCTTAAACAAATCAATTCAACACATTTATTTTAAGTCTTAATTAATTACCCCCGGGTGATGAGTTTGATGCTGATTCAGATCCAAATCTTTCAATCATCCTCTCCAGGGTACTTAGCCATCTTGGAGCTCCATATGCACCAGCCACACAGACTAAATCTCTGAACACACGCTGAGTCGATGACCTATCGTCTACTTCCACATGTTCTATCCATGTAACCTGAAAATTATTCTTTCTATTTAATTAATACTTCAAATGTTATGGGTTTAATAAAGGTTATTTGGATTTAACCCTTCATCAAACAAGGCCTTGATCACTGCCTTGTTGATTTAATTGTTACATCTACAATTTGGACTATTTCTAATTTGAGATTTAAGGTACAACTACATTGCCTTGAGGGCATCACTTGTCATAAAAAAAAAATAAAGAATTTATTAGATGAGAAGATGTGGCCAAATTTTGAGCTTTGAATCTTCAAACATTAATGATATCAAGATTTGACCACAACAGTGTAACACATACTCCAACTTGTTTGATTTAGGATTATTATGAAATAATCTGATTTTTTCTGTATGAAAAAAATATAGTTTATTTGGATTATATTGTTAGGTAAGGATTATTTAGACTTATTTCAAAATAAAATACTATCCAATTTATCATCACATTATTCAAATTATCCTTTACCTTTATTTTTTTAAACATTAAATAATAAGGGTATTTTAGTCATTTAACATAAATAACCCACTTAGCTTCTCTATATAAACTCATGTGGGGTCTTATTTTGTATTTTAAAATGTTACAAAAAAAAAAATGATATTTTAGTTGAGACAAAAGAATTGAACATGGAAATCCAAATAAACTAGTATACATGGAACAAGAACCTAGTTAGGTTATTCTTTTCCAAAATGGAAGCTTGAAGAAAGAAAAGTAGGGATTTTCCCTTTATAATAATGGTATAGAGAAGCAAACTCACCTCTGAATTCCCATCGCACATATCGCGAATCATGCAGCCTGAAGGGAGTTTCCAAGATCTTAGAGATGGTAACTGATGTTGATGTTTGTTCTTAAAACAATCATAGGAAACATCTGTTATTATCCAGAGACCTTGCTCAATTTCCTTGCAAATTCTGAGGAAATAGTATTCCCTTGCTGCTACAAGTGGAGATAGAATATGAATCTGCTCGTACATCTGCATCAAATTCATAATTCATTATTTCTTCATCTTTCTTTCCATAGCTAGCTATTTTATTGACATTGTGGCCTTGTTTGATATGGGTTATTTGAGATTAATACAATAACAATCTATTCATTAATCAAATCATTCTAATCCTTAAAACGCCCTCTCTATATATAACATGGATCTTGTTTGTTCAGTTTTCATTCATTCAAAAAACAAAAGTTTTGTTCTTCAAAAAAAATCTAATTTTATGTTAAAATGGATTATTTGGATACAATGACCAAAATATTTGTTGTATTTAAAACTTCAAAATGTTATAAAATAATGTTTTGATATTTTAGTTAATGATAGTAGTTTATTTGGATTAAACCCTCAACAACCCATGGTCTTGTTTAATAAAGAGTTATTAGAATTTAATCAAAATAACTCCTTATTCCATCTTCAATTAAATTATCAACAAAAATATTAAATTATCCTTATTTATTTTCTTATAATATTTTAAATATTAAATTTAAAAATTATTTTAATTATTTTATTCAAATGACACTAGAACAAACAAAGACCTCTGTAAACAAAATGATACTTACCAACTGCAATGATATAATTTTATCTCCTGCCACCCTGGGATCAATATTCTCAATGGTCCTAGCCTTTGTAACTATAGTAGGAATATATTTTCCCACTTATTTCTGCAAGAAAAAAAAAAAAATTAAGAATCGAATATTCAGAGATATCAAATTTAAAAGTGGATATGCAAAGGACAACCGTATCAAGAAACTTGTCAACCAAGTATCTCGCATTCATCGCAACCACGGCCAAGTCTTTCGCACGACTCGGTTCTGGTGTGGAGGTTCGGAAATGAGTGGACCTAGGGAAAAGCTTTCCGTAACTGTCTTGTGAAGTATGTATCTTCCAATCAATATGTGACTTAATCCAAAGTGGCTCATTCACCCTCAAAGCTTGATTAATTCACCCATGGCAGTATGAGCAGCTTCTATCATGCTAGTCTCTCCACATCTCTTTCGTCCCATTTAATTGGCTAGTGATAATGGATTGCTTGAATTTACAACAGAAGAGGAGAAGGTAAAAGGCCTTTCTGTATTCCTTGACCGGGTGGTGGACCATCGGGCTGTGAGTCCAGGAGACGAGACAGGGTCTGGACTTGGCTCACTGGCTTTCCCAGGAAAGTTGGAGGACAAAATGAGTCATTTTTCATACTGCAAACACATTATCACAAGCATCTGTATAAATGATCATAGATTGACTTAAGAGCTTTAAAACAGTCGTGTTATTCACGATCAAACAGCTCTTAATAAATATGTTTATTTTTGTAAAGATAAGTGACTGACCTGTTGTCTTAACTGTAAATTTTCATTCTTTAAGTTCTGAAGATTAAGTTGTGGTTCTTCTTCCCCAAAAGGAGGACCACCACAAGTCACGCATATTACGTTTTTCAGTGCTTCCCTAATAGCAAGGGTTCTGCTAATTGCATCTTTTCATTCTCTGCCGTAAGGGCACTGTTATCAGCTCTATCATTCTGAGTCTGAAAAACTCCCAAATCATATTAATATTTATAATATGGTGTTCTCAACATAAAAAAAAAAAAAAAAAAAAAGTTACACAAAGAGGAGGGTTTTGAGCACCTTTGTTTGGGGGTCCTCTTGTTCTGAAACCAAAATTTGATCTGTTTAGTTCCAGTCCGAGTTCCCTGCTTAGATGGCGCCTTTGGGCTTTCATCTGGGTGGGGACAATCCTTGAAAAACCTTATTTTTGTAAGAAAAAACTTATTATCAGAATCCAACTTTGAGCAAGTAACCACAACAAAATACTATCACTTTATAAAGCATTGATAATTGGAAATAGAATTTGAATTGAATTACAATTGTTTGGAAAAATCATATAATTGCAATTCTGAAATAAAAATGGTGGGGAAAATGAAAATGACAAAATCATATAAATCTCCTTTCTGACTTCATTCTTTATTTAAGTCTCATGATCAAACACGTGTCAATAGTATTTGGAATAGGACCCTAACTCAACTTAAGCCGTAATTCATTTTTTCATGAGAAATAACTTATTACCATAACCAAAATATAATCCAATCTTAAGAAAGCAACCATAACATTGAATCTCATTCAATGGAAGGTAAAGAGTAAAGACATGATTGAAGGTTGAGCTAAAAAACAACAAGAACTGCATTAATAAACAATAAGTTATAAAATAATGAGATTGCATCTCAAAGAACTGAACTTTCTTACACTTCAAGCCGTTGTATCTGTTGAGAAGTGTGGCGATGATACAGCTTTTTCCTTCGTCCATTATTGAAAAGCTCTGGTTCTTCACTAGAATCATTGCTGTTTCCTCCATAGCCAAAGTCCATTTGTTCCTTCTTCTACCAGAGAGTCTCTGAACAGCTTCAGGAGAAGATTAAATATATAACACTAATTTTCCCCACAAAACATCAATAAAAGAGAGTACTCATACAATTTAGGAAAGAAAGAAATGATATTTAAGAGATACTGACCAGCAATATTGTAGAGTGATTATTTACCCTTTCTGTACTCCACAATAAATTTTCTAATTTTTTCTGTTTTTGACAGTGCATAATAACCCAATTAAAAGAAATGAAACTAATGAGAACACTTCCAAATTATGCCACCGTAACTGAAGAAAGGAAGATATACCTAATCAAAAGAAATGCCAACTGTATCAGTCAATTTAGTGAAAACAAGTTCAAAAATGTTATATAATCATAGAAAGAAAGAAAAAAAATTATATTTTCAAAGCCATTTCCATAATGAATGGAGATTTAAGTATAATAGGTAAAAATGTATGTATTCACACACCAAGACCTAAATAATATTTTTTTCTGTTTTGATATTTTGATTACAGTATCCTACTTCATAATTATCAGAGATACTGAATTTATTATTCCAATCTTTGATAGATAATTTTTCTATGTTCAGTTGTAATCGACCATTGATTTTGTGTAATCTGTCTCTTCTTTTTTAGCAATTGAACAGATTTGATTATGTTTTTCCAATATGGTAATTTTTAATACAATTTCATTGATGTTGCTTATAGATATTAACCTTGGCACCACCTTAGTCGGTGATCTCTTCAGCATGACATGAATAGTATTAACGTAAGAAACTGAAATCAAATATTGTTTGCTTTAACCTAACAACTCACCAAAGAAATTTCTAATGTCTTCTCATCCTAACTTGAGCAATAAGAACAAGTTATTAGCTATAGCAATCGCCCTTCCTAATAGCAACATAATGAAGAAAAACAAGCAAGATTTGATGACAATCCGAGAATAAAGCATGCACAAATAATTACCAAATCCAAATAACTTCCGTTTTCCCTGTTGTCTTAGAATATTAGTATAACCCTTAATTATTATATGTTCCTTGAGCTCCCTTCAAGTTCTTATATAGTATAAATTAGGGGCAACCAGACAAGGAGTTAGCTGACATTTGTGGTGCTTAAATGAAAATAGCATAATTTGAAAATTTCATCAATCAATCAATTCATATGCTCTCGTAAACACTATACATATTTCAATTTGTGATTGATGTTGGTAAAAAATTATTATTATTATTTTGAATTTTAATTCCATATATTTGTTTAGTAATTTTAATTAAGATGTTAATAAAAATGGAATTTATTGAGTTAATTAATTGTGTTAATTCATTATTAGTTGGGATAGTTATTATTATTAATCATATGTGATAATAATGAATCAGTTAAATATTTTAGTTACATTTTTATTGCATGAAATAATATTTAAATGATAGTTAATATGGTCATTATGTCAAATTAAATATGTGATTATTATAATTGTGACTAACTTTAATAATTAAATATATATACATATATAAAGCCAGTTTGAGACATAAAGTAAAGATAGAATGACTATAGATTGAAATAATTATGCCAAGCAAAATTGAGGGAATAAACAATAGGCAATTTTTCAAACCAAATTCTATTTTTAATTATTCTCAAACTAATATAATTTATTATTAACCTCATTTTTTATTACTACTAATTTGGCTGTTTTTTAAACAGTTATAATTTATTATTAAATACATCGTAAACTGAATTAATTTATTATTATATATATATATAGAATTATTATTTTATAAATTTTAATTATATATATTTAATTAGTATTTTTAATAAATTTAATCATTCATATTTTAATATAATATATATATCTATATATATATATATTATACAATTAAATAAATATTCTATATAATATATAAATATGCACTTAATCATTTTTATAAATAAATTAATCAAATACTATTATATTTACAAGACCTTAACCATAATAATACATAACTTCATAATTAATAAAAATAATACAATCATCTTTTTTTAATTATTAGTCAGATAGCTTAATATTAAACTTAAAATTGATTTGATAACAAGTCAGTCAGACACGTTTATTGTCATTAATTTAAAATAATAATATTATACAGATGTTAATTGTGGGAAAAGTTTTCATAAGGGATTATAAATAAAGTGACAATGTAAATTATGTTATATAAAATTTAGATAAACTAATATTCTTGATTAGATTTATACTCCAAAAGATAATCATGAAATGTTTATTATAAAATTTAGTAACACCTACAAATCATTAAATTATGTATATAAATTTTGATAAAACTAATATTCTTGATTTATTTTTACCCAAAAGATAATCACAAAATGTTATCGGAAAATTTAATAACAATATTTTTTAAACTAATTAGTAAAATATTTATTACATATTTCGATATAAACATAATATTTCATTCGATTATACACCTTTCGACATGATCATAGGCCCCTAACTCACCCTATATGACGAACTCATAATTTAACTCACCAATGTTTGTTTACTTAAGCCGACAACTCGTTTCTGCTTTATCCACCAATTCACACCCACGATAATAATTATTTTTAAAGGAATTTGAACTATATTCTTAAGTATGAAACGCGAATACTTTAACGGTTAGACCAAATTATACATTTAAAATTATTTTATAATTTTATATATATATATATTTTAAATTAGATTTTGTAACTAATGTATTTTTTATTTTCGAATCCATCATGATTTATCTTTTTATTTTTTCTAATATATAATATATATATATATATAATTTTTTTATTCTAATTCAAAATATTTCTCTTATAATTAATTTTTTAATATTTAATAATTATATAATGTTACATTTTTATTATTTATTTATATATATATATATATATAATATTTTATCATATTTTTCTTACAAAAAAAACATAAAACTTTAAAAAATATTAAATAAAATTTTGCTTTTATGAGTTATAATTTTATATAATTTTTCTCACATATATGTTCTATTACAACTTTTTTGAGTATATATATATATATATATATATATATTCGATTTTATATTTGAATATATTTATAAAAACTTTAACTACCTGAGGAGGTTCTACCCCGTAAAAACACGTAAAAACAGGGACAGACCCAGGATTCAGTGGTAGAGTGGGCTTAATAAAAATTTAGGATAGGTTGAAGTAAAAAATGATTTTTTTTTTAGATAAAACGGGTAAATAAAAGTAAGTTTTGCTATTTTTTTTAAATTAAATAAATAAAATAGTGAATTTTTTTAATAATTAAGGGGTAATGTCACATTTTAACCATAAAAAAAAATGTCACCACCTGAGCCCCTACATAGATTCGTCCCTGCGTGAAAACACTCTTTAATGGAACTTAGTTTAAAATCCTTTTGTCCAAACTTAAAATCATTAAAACCATCATACTTTCCGACCATCGATGATCTGATCTCTTGCGGAGAAACCCTTAGGTTTTGGGGGCATTGGATTCTCACCAATATTTGTGTAATAACTAAAGTGAGTTATAATTAGCATCTTCATTCATAAAGGATGTGAAATGTAAGAATAAAAAAACCCACAAAGAAAATATTTTTGTTAGAATAAACGAGTCATAATTATTGATACAAGCCTTTTTAAATTATTGTTCTGATATATCTTTCAAATGAAAGACAATAATCAAATAATTTTATGTGGTGAGATTAAAATCTTGTTCTAGAGTCTGGTTTGATTTTGTAGTCCAAATAATGTTGTATCATACTGTATCTAGAATAATAGTAATTAGAGGGAAAAAATACTTAATTGCCGCACTTCCACGAGAAGAAAGATAGTTAGACACCTAACAAATGATTGAAGTCACAACTCATTCACTGATGTCCTCAACATCATATTTTTTAAATCTTTATACATTCGTTAGTGTCAATGCAAATATTTACACATTTTATGATTTCACGACGAATTACCCTAACTGTAATTGTGAAGATGAATTATCAAAACTAAACGTGGAGTCATTTATAAAATATTGTCATTTTAATATATATATTAAATTATTCTTTATTCATTTAAAACTTGTTTTACAATATGCACTTAGTTATTTTTATATGCTAAATTATATTATCTTTTAATTCAACAAATAAAGTTTTTTAACATTTTGTATCTAATTTAATTATACTCATTATCGTCTAATAATTATCATAATACTCATTATTCCCTAATTTTGTATTAAATGTCATAGTTATTTGTTTATTTTATTTATGAGAATGTTTATTTAATATGTTGTCTAAAATTTATGACTATTTATTCAGGATTAATTTCATTAAACATTGTGTTCATTGGGATCGCGATTCATTGTCCCATCCATTGTAGCATGTGTGTCTCCCATGACAGTTTACACATCAATTATTTTTTTTTAAATGTTCGAAGTGTGAGGCAGTTTACACATAAATTCAACTTTATTAAAAATGTTTGAAAGTGTTACTTCAAAAAAAAAAATATGAGTGGTTAAAAATATGTAATTTGATGAATTAGTTGAAGAGAAATTCATTAATTTTATGAACAGGTGAGAATAAAATAGTTGGTTTAATTAAAAATATTAAAATTTTAAAAGTAAAGTGTTTGAAAAAGTTGAGTAGTAATATGTCCAAAACCGATATTAATATTTTTTAATAAAAAATTAAACAATTCTTTTTAAAAATTATTAATATTATTTTATTATGTCAAATACATTTAACTTAAAATTTGTTTTTTCGTTTAAAATGATTTATATGTTTTAATTTAATTATTATATATATATATCCATAAAATAATAAATATGTAATATATATTAAATAAAAATAAAAAAAATATATATTAACATATTTTAATTTATAGTGGTCACATGTATAATTTTACACAAAATATTATACACAAAAATTGTTTTATTACAAAAAACAAAAATTAACTGTTATTATTTAATATAAAATTAATAATATATATTTAATATATATTATATAAAAATATTTAAATAAAAAGAAAAAATGTTTCAAAAAATAAATAATAAATAAACAAAAATAACTTTAAGATAAATTAATAAAATAATTAAAATTGTATATATTTGAAAATATATTTAAGGATTGAACGAGATGAAAGCTGGGAAATGGTTTCATTTGCCAGCGGTGTGAAAGGAATAGCCTTGAATCTTGAGAATGATCATGTTGGGATTGTTGTTTTTGGTAGTGATACTGCTATTAAAGAAGGAGATCTTGTCAAGCGCACTGGATCTATTGTGGATGTTCCTGCGGGAAAGGCTATGCTAGGGCGTGTGTGGTCGACGCGTTGGGAGTACCAATTGATGGAAAAGGGGCTCTAAGCGATCACGAGCGAAGACGTGTTGAAGTGAAAGCCATTTTGTTCACCTAGATATGGAAAAATCGAATCATACAAAAACCAAGAGTGTCTTTCTGTCTCAGAACAGAACCTGGTGAACCTCTCTAATTACTTATGGTGTTGTCTTCTTTCTCCTCTAGTAAAGAAAGGCTTGACTACGTTAACCTTAGCCATGTTTAGGCCGAAATGGTCTCGCGAAGCCGGATGGATAATCCGAACTTTCCACTGAATCATACATAGCATACGCATTTGAATCCGCAGAATCATAGGAAAAATAAAAAAGCTCCCACCACTAACAATCTGTAGAAGCAGACAAGGCAATAGAGCTTTTCCAAACATTTATAAATTTATTGAGAAAAGTATTTGAGACTTATTTATTATTATAAAAATATAAATGAAAACAGTAAATATAAAAAAAAAAAAAAAACTTAAATGAATTGATTTTGTAATTTTTTAGTATGTATTTTTTAAATAAATAAATCAACACTAAGTAATATTAAACTAAATATAATTTTATATAACTTAATTGATTGTTTAATTCAAAATTTAATATTTCAAACATTTCAACAAAATTAAATTTTAAATTCATAAAATTAATTATATATATTTAATAAATTTAAAAATATATATTAATATTTAATTTAATTAAAATTAATTTTATAAAAAAAAAAAAACCAATTCAAAATTAATTAAATTAGAATAATATTATTTCACTCCAAAATATTATACATAAATTATATTTATTATATTTAATTTATCTTCCTAATTTTATTTATCTTAATTATTTTCGATATATATATATTACTTTAATTTTTTTCTAATTAATTTATTTTTCTCTCCCAACCCTATATAATAAAAATATATAAAAAAAAATTCCTATCTTATTTCGTCTTCAATGTACACCTCTTCAAATTTTTCTCCTCCTTTCTATAATAAATAATATATCATATGAATATTTAACTAATCTATAATTCTAAAAATAACTGACTTTTAATTTTTATTTTATTTTTTAGTGAGGGAAGTTTGTATTACCCATAATAATAAAATTTGGGTTTACACTCTCTCCAAAATTATATTATATTTAGAATAAAAAATATTTTTTTTTATTATTTATCCCGTAAGAAACATGTTTTAATGGAATTAAGTTTGGCTTAATATACAAATGACAAAATTAAAATTAGTAAATAAATAATATATTTTCAAATTACAGTAATTTTAGTTAATATTTATCATTATTACAAAAATAAATTAAAATTATTAAATTATTAAATACATTTATTATAAATAAATAAATAAGGTTAATATATTAATATTACTAAATTACAAAATTTATAATTATTTTTATTAATATATATCAATTATAATAATTCTTTATCAAGGTAAAATAATATTTAATAAAAGATAAAAAAAAAAATTAGTTAAGTTAATAAATATATTAAAAACATGCAAATTTAGTAATTTATTATTATGTTATTAAAATTATTTATAAAATATACAATTATAAATTATTACATAATTTAATAAATAAAAATATGTTTCAAATCTAAAAAAAAATATATGTCTGAAAATATAAAAATATTATTTAATATTATACTATAATATTATAAATATTTTTTAATATAATAATAAAATCTAAAATATTTTATATTTAGTAAAATATTAATTTTACAAAAAATATTTAATAATTTTATTTAATATTTATAATTATTAAAAAAACAAATAATTAGAGATATATAATGAAGTTAATATTATAATATTAATTATAAATTAAAACTTTATTAGACTTTTTTTTGGTTAGTAAAAATATGGTAAAAAAACAACTCACCTATTTGCTTTACAACATTGGAAGTTGGTGTTGGAAGATAATTTGATAAAAACCAGGTCTAATTCAAAATTAACCTCTCTTTTTATCTAATTGAAATTATAATAATAATAATAATAACTCAGTAATTTAAAATAATTAAATTAAAATTTTATTTTATTTTAAAAATAAATTAAATAAAAATATATTATATAATTTAATAAAAAAATATTATTTTCAAAAAAATATATTATTTAAAATGCATATATATAATATAAATGAATAAGATATATATATTAAAATATATAAAAATATTTATATTTTGTACAACAATTATCAATTGAAAATATTTAAAATGAAAAAATAATTTGAAAAAATAAATAAAATATTTTTACAAATTACATCAATTTTAATTAAAATTTATTATTCTTCAAAAATAAAATTACAAAATTTTCAATAAATTTATTATAAATAAATGAGGTTAATATTAATAATTATAATTATTAAAATATTTTAAATTATATATATAATATTTTATATTAAAATTTTATTTATTTATTTTAAATAATTTAATTTTTTAAGTAAAATAATTTGAAATTTTAAAATTAACACCAAATAATATTTATAAAAGATAAAATATAGTTAAATTAATAAATAAAGTTTTAATTTTTTTTTTAAATATTTAAATTTATTTAAAAATAATAATAATATTTTAAATTTAGTAATTTAGAATTATGTTATTAATATTATTTAAAAATATATTATATTATTTAATAAAAAATATTTATTTCAAATATTTAAGTAATTTAATGATTTAAAAATTTATTGAAAAAATCTATTTAACAAATTTAATATTTAATTTATTTGTATATATATGTATAAAACTGATAAAAATGATAGTTGAGTATTATGAAAATTAATTAAGGAAAAATTGAATTACTTATTTATAAGATAATTTAAACATTTTTCTATTATAGTTTTCTATAAATATTCTATTAAATAATATTTCAAATATATTTAATTATATATATATATATAAATATTAATAAATTTAATATATATTAAAATCTAAAAATTTAAATATTTGAAATGATTATTTTATAAAATATTTAGAATTATATACAGTAAAATAATAAATTTAATCAAATTTATTAATTAAAAATTATAATTACAAGCATATAAATATATTAATAATAAATTTTATTAGTTTTTTTTATGTAAAAACTAAATTAATATTTATCATTATTACTAATAAATTGAAATTACAAAATGTTTCAATACATTTATTATATAAATAAGGTAATATATTAATATTAATAAATTAAAAAAATTATAATTATTTTTATTAATATGTAATCATATTATAATAATTTTTGATAGAGTAAAATAATTTGAAATTTTACTATTAATAACAAGAATATGTAATACAAGATAAAAAAAAATATAATTAAGTTAATAAATAAAATTTTAATTTTTATTAAAATATTTATATATATTTAAATAATAATAAAATATTTCAAATTTAATAATATAGATATATAATATAATAATAATAATGATTAAACATATAGTCTCACCACCAATAATCAATTTCTATTTCCTAAAATTTTAATTATTTTTTTTTTAATAATATAATATAATATAATATTAACTATCTTTTATAAATATTTATAATATACACGGTAATTATTCTCAAATTCTTATAATATTATTAATTTTCACGCCTTTATAATTATTAATTTTTTTTTGTAATTAATATTTTTATTATTTTTTATCTTATATATATAATCTTTTTCTTCATTATTTTATATAAACTTATTAATAATTTATATATTTAATATTAAGATATATTTATTTTTATATAAATATTTTAATATACATAATAATAATAAGAATATATATATTTAATATAATTTATTAAAATACAAAGTTACAATTTTATTTCATAAATATAATTAATTATAGATATATATATATATATATATATTATATATATATATATATAAATTATAACACAACATCTCTCTTATCTAAACTATATTATTCTTAATTAATTTTACCATTTTATTTTCAACCGTCATTATATATTTATATATATATAATTTTTGTGTTAGGATTGGTGACAACAATAAAGAGGGATAGAATATTGTTGTCTTAAATATCACTTTCATTCGATTTTAAATCATGTTAGAGAGTAAGATCTGTTTCTATTTTCCCACAAATCGTCGTAAGCTCTTGAACGGATTCAAGTATGGAATTGCTTGCTAAATTTGAAGCGTCAAATGAACGACTGTTAGATGCAGAAATGAAATAACACAAGAAGTTTATGAATGTTTGGAGATAAAACTCATACGTCACCCTTTGTCCTTTTTTAGAAGGTTTTTCATTAAAAGAAAGCTTTGATTCGTATAACAATTACACAAACTCATTCAGAATCACAGGACTTAATAGTTGTCTGTTACTAAACTTTTAGCTAACACCCTATTGAACATACAACTTCTTTCAACTTACAATATTGAAAATACACTTAGGTAAAAGTAGTAAACAATGACTCAACTTAAACTTAGTGAATTACAGTATGATCACATTGCTAAAATAATTCGTAAGTCGTGCGATTGATAATTCAGGAAGTGAGAATGATCTAAAGATTCGTCTTTGTACTCTGATCACTATTTATATTGAAGTGTAGAAACAGTCAGAAATCTTTCTTTTGGATATGTGTCAGCTTTCCATTGGACGCACGCCAGGAGTACGAGATTGTACATAGGAATAATTCGTTAGATCGTGGCGTACTGTATTGTACTATGGATATTCGGTAGAACGTGGTACTAGATAGGTACAACGCGGGCTAGTGGAATAAATGAATATGTGGTAGTTGAGCGGTTAGGCGTACTGAGCTGACATGGTGAGACGGCTAAAAACGAACACTGATGTTTACTATGCTGATGAGCTGAGTAGATAGACGGACGCTTCTTCAGACGGTTGCTAAAGTAAAGTGTCTACTCGCTCACTTCTTCAGACAGCTACTAAAGCAAAGCATCTGAGCGCACTTCTTTAGACTACATCTGAAGTAACACTAGTAAAAAAATCATTTTTAAGGAGCAAAAACCCTCGGAGAAAGAGAAAAAGCCTTCGGTGATATTATTCACCGAGGGCGATAAATGCCCTCGCAGTGTCTCGGTAATATGATTGTCGGTGAAAGGAAAAAAGAGTATCTGCGAGAGCATTTGTAGCTCTCGGAGATAATGAAATTCTTTTACCGAGAGCATCAATGCACTCCATGATAATTAACTTTTCTAAAAAAAATTATAATCTGAATCTGTATCTGATCCCTCAGACTCAATCACCTCAAACAAAAAATCCTTTAAATAAATACTTCCAACAAATTAGATCAAAACTCAAACAAATATTTGATTACAGCCAATATTTATGAAATACAACCAAATATGAAATACAACCAATGTGTATATTTATTACAGCAACAAATTAGAAAAGGATGAAGAAGAACGATTGAAATTTTTCGATACAAAATAATAAATAGAATGAGAATTTTCCGGTATAACAAGCTTCAGATTTGTAGTTCGTTTCCTCGTTTCTTCTTCAGATCTATGCGGATGGCTCTAGCGAGATCAAAGTTTCACAATAAATTCTACTTCTTCAGATCTGTAATGGCGTCCAATAAGTTCTTCTTTTTCTTTTTCAGATCTGGTGAGATCAAAGCGACAAAAGTATTTGAAGTTATTAGATCTGACTAAAGGAAAAGATGGGAGATTTAAGGCATTAATGGAGAATGACTTACCGTATTAATGGAGAATATTCTAAACGTGGACGATGAAGACGAAGAAAGTTGTGACAATATTGTGGAATGAGTAGATCTACAATATATTGTGTGGAGAGAGAAAGGAAGAAGAGAGAATAAGAGAATAAAGAGTTGGAAGAAAGATGAAGGGAAGGAAGAGGGCGCACGGCTAAGAGAGAAGAGAAAGAGAGAGAAAGGGAGAGAGAATAATGAGGGGTACGAAGTTGGGCGGTCCTATTGATTAGGGCAAAACATAATCTTTTGCCGAGGGCAACCATTTACTTTCGGTTATAATTATAATTATTACCGAAAATAACTCTTTTCCCTCGGAGATATTAATATCACCGAAAGCGTTTTTCTGCTCTCGTAAATAATTCTCGGTAATAGTGCATTTTTTACTAGTGTAAGGCGTCTAAGCGCACTTCTTCAGACTGTTGCTGAAGCAAGGCGTCTGAGCGTGCTCTTCAAGCTACATCTGAAGTAAGGCGTAAAAGAACACTTCTTCAGACTAATCTATTTAAGTAAGATGTATGCTCGCGCTTCTTCAGATTGTCACGTCTGTTGAAGTGAGACGTCTGCTCACGCTTCTTCAGACTAACAAGTCTGTTGAAGTGAGACGTCTGCTCGCGCTTCTTCAGACTAACAAGTCTGTTGAAGTGAGATGTCTGCTCGCGCTTCTTCAGACTAAAAATTATGTTGAAGTGAGACGTTTACTCGCGCTTTTTCAAACTATCACGTCTGTTAAAGTGATACGTGTGCTCGTGCTTCTTCACAAATAGGTATGTTGAAGTGAGACGTCTACACGCGCTTCTTCAGACTATCACGTATGTTGAAGTGAGACGGTTGCTCGCGTTTCTTCAGACTAATAAGTATATTGAAGTGAGACATCTGCTCGCGCTTATTCACTAACAAGTCTGTTGAAGTGAGACGTCTGCTCGCGCTTCTTCAGGCTAACAAGTCTGTTGAAGTGAGACGTCAGCTCGCGCTTCTTCAGACTAACAAGTCTGTTGAAGTGAGACGTCTGCTCGCGCTTCTTCAGACTAACAAGTCTGTTGAAGTAGTTTGAAGACATGCGTCTCTTGAGTTGTGCATGCGCATAAAAAATTTACACAACTTAGTTTTGTTAATGACCACATCATTAAAACTATATCGTATTGATTAAACTTATTCATCTAAGTTCATATTAATCAATTAAAACATTTTTCCTTAATTAATTATTTTTGTTTTAATTAATTTTCTTTTTCTTTATTTAACTTAATCTAATAATTTCTCCTTTTTTGATGACATTAAAATTGAGTTAAGAACAAGAAATTAAAAGATAATCAATATATTTATAAAAAGTATGAAACATATAAAATATACAAGGCTACAAGGTTTGAGATCCCCCTTTTAGTTCTTGAGTCTTCAGCCTTCGTTTTGATCGCCTTGGAATTTGCCGAAGAAAATACTTTGCAATTTACTTTTCCTTCCTGGACCACCTCCACGGTCAGCACCACAGCCACCTCCTCGTCCTCCTTGGTCTGGATTTCTTTTGGAATGAGTGCCCCGAGTGCAAGTTCCCTCTCGATTGCTACCTTCCCCCTTTTTAACATTATCAGCAACGAGGGCGGCATCTTCAACAGCATCTTCTTTAGCTTGGAAGCGTTTAGCGACTACATCAGCATCTTCAATTCGCTCAGCTTTTGCTATCTTGAGGGATTTAGATATTTTGAGCAGTTGATGGCCGAACATATCCATTATAACCTTTGTTTCGTTGTGGAGGTCGAAGTTGTTCCTGAGTATAGTGGTCTTCATCATGGTCATCTGATTTATAATCATCGATACTTCACCTGAAGTCCTCGATAACTCTTTGACAGGGTTTGTTTGCACCGCGACAATATTGGTTGTGGCATTTGCGTTCAAAGAAGACCGCTCTTTCCAAAATATCCAACTTATTAAAAATTGTATTCATGCTCTATTGCATAGGCGCAAGAGCTTCAATAGTGAAGTTGTGGAGATCCATAGTTTCCCTGAGAGGACTCCTCAGGGGAATCGGGGGACGAAGAGACAATGTGGGAACTACAGGATGGAGCGAAGAGGGGGTGGACGATAACTTACTTCAATAGCAGACGCTCTAGTTCTTTAGCTTGAAATGAAGGCTCGAGGCAGATTGATCATTGCCCGAGACTCGTCGCCTACTCCTTTAATTTCATCATACAGATCCTTTATAAATCTCGACACTTCTTCAGGTTCGAGAGATTTTGCAGGACGGGATTTTCTTGGATGAAGAAGGAGAGGAGAGTTTGGATTTAAGGGAATAACGTCCTTTCTTTAGACGTCCTCTTTTTCTCGTCTAAAGAGATAGAATGAACAAAAGGGATTCCGCTGCTCAACAGCCGTGGAAGGCTCCTTCTCAACAAAACGGGGACTACTGCTGCTCAGCAGTAGGGGGAGCAACTTTAAATGGTTCTTTCTGAGTATAAGGAAGTAGTTGCTCTTGCTCATTGGTCTGAAGAGTCTCATGCTCTTCAACCAAAGTGAGCTGCTCTTCAGTGTTATGAGGAGATGGCTGCTCATCAGTAGGCAGAGGTTGTTGCTCAGCAGTTGGAGAAAGCTCCTTCTCAAAGGAAGGGAGTGTTGTTGCTCAGTCGAGTGAAGAGTAAGAAGTTGTCTTTCTTCAACAGACGACTGTTGCTGCTCGATGATGTGAAGAGTAAGAAGTTGTCTTTCTTCAACAGACGACTGTTGCTGCTCGATGATGTGAAGAGCCGCCTACTCTTCAACCAATTAAAGAAGTTGCTCAGTAGTAGATAGAGAATGCGTCGACATCTCATCTATAAACGACATCTGCTTAGCATCGTTTGAGAAGTTCATCAGTGCTAGAGACGCCTTGTTCTGAAGTTCATCAATCTTGGATGACTCTATGCCATGAATAAATAGAGAACCGTGGAGCTGTAGGACTCTAGGATTAATTGCAAACATTTGATGACTTTCCCATATGTTTTTGTCGTTCTATCAAAAGGGTTATAATTTTCTTCCCTTTGGCAGAAGATAGGGTAGAGGGAGCCCCCTCGGCGGTTGAGGCAACGAGCTCTCTTCTTTAAGAGTTTTGTTGACGTCTCTAGTGTAACTCCAAGCTAGGACATGTTTCTCCATCTTCAGCAACTCCTCATAGTGCTTAGAGTAGTTTGAACTTTGAGAACCTCTTCAACCTTGTGTGGAGCCTATGCTGCACCACTTATCGAAAAGTTCGATTCTTGCTGAGGCAAGCAAACTCTACCTCCTCAAGGATGAGGTCGATAGTTTGATTCACTTCAGACGAAAATTCGGGAATGTAATCAAAATTCTTTTCCCTTTTCCCTTCCCTATAACTTCGGTAGGTTTGACAGCTAGAATAAGTTCTTTGAAAACGATGCCTGGGCAGCTCGGACCTGTCTAGAATAGCGGTTGGAGAGGCACCAATAATAGAGAACTGTTGCCTTAGGGATAGCAGTAGTAGTAGGGGTAGTTTTTAGCAGACCAACAACTATCTGAACAGGTGTTGATTCATTGGTCTGACCAGTAGTCTGAGCGCACTTTTTTCAGACCTGCTCTGCAGTAAGGCGTCTAAGCGCACTTCTTCAGACTGTTGCTGAAGCAATGCGTCTGAGCGCGCTTCTTAAGCTGCATCTCAAGGAAGACATTTAAGCACACTTCTTCAGACTAACACGTCTGTTGAGTGAGAGGTCTGCTCGCGCTTCATTCAGACTGTCACGTCTGTTGAAGTGAGACGTCTACTCGCACTTCTTCAACTAACAAGTCTGTTGAAGTGAGACGTCTGATCGGGCTTCTTCAGACTAACAAGTCTATTGAAGTGAGACGTTTGCTCGTGCTTCATTACAACTCAACAAGTCTGTTGAAGTGAGACGTCTGCTTGTGCTCTTCAGACTAGCAAGTTTGTTGAAGCAGTCTAAAAGACATGCGTCTCTTGAGTTGTACCTGCGCATAAATATTTACACAACTGTAGTTTTTGTTCATGACCACCTATTAAAACAATGTCGTATTGATTAAACTTATTCATATAAGTTCATTTTAATCAATTAAAATATTTTTCCTTAATTAATTATTTCTCTTTTAATTATTTTTTTTTATTTAACTTAATCTAACATTTTGTATATTTAATAATTAATTTATTTTTTATTTTGTATATATATATATTTTGTATATCTAATAATTTTTATATTTTATTTATTATTTATAATCGATATAATTATATATAATAAATAATTAAATATATACCTATTGATTATATTTATATTAATTATTTTATAATATTATATATATATATAATATATATATTATATATATATATATATAATATATTGGGAAGAATGTCAATTTTACCCACTAAGTTGTAAAAATGTGTCAAATTACTTATTAAGTATCAAAATTCTATGTATACCTATTAACTTGTAAAAAAGTGTCAAATTTGTTTGAAATAACGGAAATGTTAAATACTGTCAAAAATTTTGCTACAGTAATATCACCTATTTTTTTATTTATTTTTATATTGACATTACTTTCTAACTTTCTCTCTTCAATCTCCGTCTCTAATATGCATAGGGATGTTGTAGATAAATCCTTTCCTAAAATGAAATTGAGGCTTCTATCCCTATTTTAATTCAATGGAGAAGAGATAAACACAATCTCTTTATATTATAAACTAAAAAATAAATTATATTAAATTGAGTCTTTATAATTCTCCAGAAAACGGTAAACTTAAGAATTGAACTAACACAAATTCAACTAAAATGATATTACATGATTCAAAATGAATTATATGTGACAAAATGACATTACATACATGATTCAAAATGAATTATGTGTGAAAAAAATCTGACGGTCAATTTAAAATCAGTCCAGGTCAAAATCTGATCTGACCGAACGGTTCGATAGGAAAAGCAAACCGGAAATTTCCGGTACTCGTCAATCGTCTTCTTTCTACCATGCAATCCGTTCTAGCCTCCGATCCTCGATCGTCTTTCTCACCTTCTTTATGCAATTTTTAGATATTCATTCCCGTTCAAACAACCTGGCAGCCACTAGATCATCCGCCTGCATTTCTTTCCCTTCGTTTACTGAATCTGGATTTCACTTTTTTTTTTCATTATTAGCTGTTGTGGAGGGATAAAATAATATTAGTTGTACTTTCCTTTTTTTATATTAACTGTGCAATTGTGCAGGGATAAGAAAATATTTGCCACGATTATATGTTAAGCAATTTGAAGTCATATATAATAATAAGGTCTATAATTGTAATTATTTTGTATATTATTAATTTAATTGGTAAATGAGTTTAATTTACATGTTGATTATTTTTCGTATGTCTACATAATTAAAATCTATATAATATATAATTTATGTACTAATATATTTAAATTTAAATTTAAAAAAAAAATCGGTTCAACCATTTATTGGTTGGACTGGTCGGACCGAAATTCGCCCAAAACACAGAATTGATGATCAAAATGGTTGGACCGAAGTTCGCCCAAAATACCGAATTGATGATCGAAATGGTTGGACCGAAGTTCGCCCAAAAAAACAGAGTTGATGACTGAAAAGTTTTCAGAACAATAATAAATAAATTTTATCTTATTTTAATAAATTAAAAGATTATATATATTTTTAATTTATTTAAAAAATAAATATTTTAAAAATAACATTAAACATTTCTCTCTCCTAAAATAAATATATATATATATATTAATTTTTCTTTCTAATTATTATTTTATTTTATTTTCTCACATCTTTTATATATATATATATATATATATATATATAATACAGTTTATATTTAATTTTTTATGCATATATATTTATTTAATATTTCACATTAATATATATATATTTTATATATATTTTCTCTCTTTATATATTATCGCCTATATTTTATTTTTATTAATATATTTTTTTAATTCTTTTCATATTTATTAGGTTGTTTATTATTATTATTATTTATTTTTATATGTTTATTAATTATTTTATAATATATAAGTTATATATTAATCAATAATTAAATATATAATACATGAAAAATGATTGAGAGAGAGAATTTGAGAGAGGAAATGATGTGGGACAATTTAATTAGGCAAAAAAATAACAAAATTTTTCTCTCTTCTCTCTCCTCACATTTTATCCTTTTTCCAACCACATCATTCTCTCCCTCAATTTCCCTCCCTTATCACTCCTCTATATACATATTGATTATATTTATATTAATTATTTTATAATGTATGAGTTATATCTTTTATATATCAATACATTTTATCTCTCATCATATATAATTATTTATATAATACTATATATTTATAATATTTTCGTATTATTATATATATTTATATACATTTCCCTCTTTTATATTATCTCCTATATTTGTATTTTATTATTATATTTATTATTTTTTTCATATTTATTAGATTGTTTATTATTATTATATTATTTATTTTTATATTTTTGTTAATTATTTTATATCTATATAATTATATATTAATAAATAATTAAATCTATACATATTGATTATATTTATATTAATTATTTTGTAATTTATATAATAATATATATTAATAAATAATTATATACATTTATATTAATTATTTTATAATATATATAACCACTTATTTAAAATAAATGGTCAAAAAACTTATCTTTTATATATATATGAGACCATAGGTTGGAATCTCTACTAAATGCGAATTTGAAAATGGATACAATAGTAATGGTGGTAGTATTTCTGATGGTATATATGTGGGGATGGAGAAATTAAAGTAAATTATAATAGTGGTTGTATATGAGAATTTGATAAAATTTGTTGTTTATATATATGAGGATGAAGAAATTAAAAGAGAAGATATAAGACTTAAATGATTATAGGGGTTATATATGAGAATTTGATAAAAATGCGATTGTTGCTTAGAAAAATCATTTAATGATTTTTTTAATCAAATTATTTTTATATTATATTTCTCTTCAATTTATTTATAAAGTAGTTTTGTTTAATTTGTTATTGAATTCAAATTATTTGGATGTGGTCGTCACGTCATTCACATCACGTTATTCACGCGTTGTCCATATTGATCCAGGTATGATTAATCTATGTAGTACATTTATATTTCATTATAAATTTAAAACTTTGATTAGTTGTTTCTTAGATACAGATAATGTATTAGTGGTTTCGGGAGAAACAACCATAAAAGCTAACAGTACTAGAATATTGACAACCAAACAAGTCAACATATATATGTGATGTTGACAGCTGAAGTTCATATTTGAACGAAAAAAGTGTGATTTTCTAGATGGAACGGTACATGTTAAAGTGATTTGTTTTTTAGATGAAGAACTAGGGTTTGATTAGGTGTTACTATTACCAAGCTGCGACGAGAAGCAACTATTATCCAAGCTGAGAGAGAGAAGCAACCATGGCTGCCAAATAAGCCGACATCCACTTGAAGTCCATTTTAGAACGAAAAATTATGATTTGCAGATGGAGCAATATGTTCCAGCACCACAACGACACGGCGATAATTATCTTGAATACATTTTTACATTGTAAATTTTTTTTTATTGATGAATATTCATGTTTTGATATTGTTTGGTTTATAGTTGGATCTCTATTTTAGGTCAGCATTTCTTTTTTAGACCAAAATGAGATTCAAGTCATTTTGGTCATTTCTTTATAACGTTTTATGAAATTTAGATTAAATTTTATACACTAAGTTTTTTTAATTGTTGGCTCTTAATATTGATTGCATTTCAAATGTTAAGAGTCGGGTTAATGCATCAATTACTTATTCCCACTAAAAATGTCTTAAATTTAAGTATATTATGATTATAAAGATTGTGTTAACATTTTAAGTTTTAAAAAATAAATATGTGAAAGATAAATTTTAAGGTACATGGAATATTTTTATGTATTTTTAATTGTTTCATTTTTTTATAACTATTTAAGATTGAAATAATTTTATAAAATTTATTTTTTATTTATATCTTATTATCTTTATTTTATAACTACATTGTGCAAAACATGTTATTTTAGACAGTTTAGTATTATTGTTAGATTAAGTTAAATAAAGAAAAATGTAAACTAATTAAAAGAGAAATAATTAGTTAAGGAAAAAACGTCTTAATAAACTTAGGTGAATAAGTTTAATTCAATACGACATAGTTTTAATAATGTGGTCAGAACAAAACTAAGTTGTGTAAATTGTCTTTGCATAGGTACAGCTCAAGAGACATCTTCAGATGTTATCTAAAGAAGCGCGAGCAGACATCTAACTTCATCAGACATGTAGTTTGAAGAAGTGCGCGAGTAGACGTCTAACTTCATCAGACGTGTAGTCTAAAGAAGTGCACGAACATACATCTAACTTCATCAGTGGTGTAGTTTGAAAAATATGCGAACAAACGTCTAACTTCATCAGACGTGTAGTCTGAAGAAGTGCGCGAGCATGCGTTTAACTTCATCAAACGTGTAGTCTGAAGAAGTGCGCGAGCAGACGTCTCACTTCATCAGACGTGTAGTTTGAAGAAGTGCACGAACAGCTGTCTAATTTTATCAGACGTGTAGTCTAAAGAAGTGCGCGAGCAGACGTCTAACTTCATCAGACGTGTAGTCTGAAGAAGTGCGCGAGCAAACGTCTAACTCAAGTTATTCCTTAAGCATGTGTTGTACGTTTCAGCAAATATTTTCTAGTACAATTTGGTACGCCACGATTCAACGATTATATTCTTATGTACGTTCCCGTACACCTGGCGTACATCCAACGGATAGCTGACACGTATCCAGTGAAGAATTTGACCGTTTTGAGACTTCAGGATAAAAAGGCAATCAGATACAACGACGAATGTCTTCCAACTCTCGATCCTCTACACAATTACGAATAGGAATTGCTAGGTGTTGGGAGCTCTAAGTCTATTATGTAATTCCCTATTGTTCTTATATGTGAAATTTCAGTATTATAAGTTGAATATGGTATCTGTTCAATAAAGTTGTTAAGTCATGTATATCTGACTGATTTGTGTAGTGTCTATACAAATCAAAGCCTTCATGTGAAAACCTTCTGGAAAAAGAAGAATGAGTGACGTAGAGTTTTATCTCCGAACATCCATAAAACTCCGTGTTTATTTATTTTCCGCATCGTTCAATTGTTTATCCTACCTGCTATCAAATACGAGCAAGCATTTCCGTACTTGAATCCGTTCAGAGGCTTTCGAGATTTATGAAGAAATAGAACATATTCTTAATCTCTATCATGATTAAAAATCGGAATTGAAAGTATC
>NW_025919845.1:0-11308 GCF_907164915.1 Impatiens glandulifera | reverse complement strand
CCTTGGGAATATTTGGATGCACTTTGGCATATGGTATCTCACATGGATCATTAATGTGGGTGAGATACTGTGTATCTGATCTGGATGAGAAAATTCGACAACACTTAAAAAAAGTGTTCTGGCTGTAGGATTGTTCTTCTGGTTAGAGGCGTCTCTGATTGTTCTCAGTGAGGGCTCAAAAGACCAAGTTCAAATTTTAGGGTAATCCGATTATTTGATTTTTAGGTGGAATGAGTTTGAAGGTTGACATGATTTTCAACGTATCCCAAACCAACCACACCCTTATACCAAATGTATCTTTATCTCAAAAAACATTGGAGGTTCCCTATTGAGACCCAGATCCACATACAACTCTGTCTCCAAATGAAGCAAGCTACCCAACAAGAAATCATTTGGGCTCTATTTGGATGTGTATAATTGGAATTAGAATTGAAATTAAAATCATAATTCCAATTTTATAAGTATTGGAATTGTTTGTTTGGACAAATCATAGAGTTGCAGTTCCGAAGTAGGAATGATGAAATTTAAACTTAAAAATTATATATATTAAATTCCATTGAAATTATAATTCCAATTCCAATTTCAGTTCCTTATTTTAAGTCATCAAACAAATCAGGAATTGAACCCTAATTCCAATTCTGATTCTGCCAAACATAGTTTTATGAAAGATCCATTGGGCTATGTTTGGACGTGTATAATTTGAATTCTATGTTTGGACGTGTATAATTGGAATTCAATTCTATGTTTGGAGAAATCATATTATTGCTATTCCGAACTTAAAACTTCAAAAATTCATTTATATTCAATTCCAGCTCATGATTTAAAGTCATCAATCAAACAAAATCTAAAGATTTGGAATTGGACCTTAATTCTAACTTCCCATGATGTTTAAAACTGCATGCAGGTCAGAAACTTGTTATTGACTGGAAGCTTGTTCTGTGGGCCATTGTTCCTTACATTCTGCTTCCTCAACACTGTTGCAATAGCCTATAGTGCAACTGCAGCATTGCCATTTGGTACAATTGTGGTGATACTTCTGATATGGGCTTTAGTAACATCTCCATTACTGGTTCTGGGTGGGATTGCTGGAAAAAATAGCAAGGCAGAATTCCAAGCTCCTGTTCGCACAACAAAGTATCCTCGAGAAATTCCTCAGTTGCCTTGGTATCGTGGATCTCTTCCACAAATGGCGATGGCTGGGTTTCTTCCCTTCAGTGCTATCTACATCGAGCTTTATTACATATTTGCAAGTGTATGGGGTCACCGAATCTACACCATATATAGCATATTGTTCATAGTGTTTATTATCCTTCTGATTGTTACTGCTTTTATTACTGTGGCTCTCACTTACTTCCAACTTGCTGCTGAAGATCATGAATGGTGGTGGAGGTACTCTTTCTCTTCTTTTTTTGTTGCTGTTAAATATAGGATTTTAAGAAGGAAAAAAGTTTGTTTGAAGGCTCGCTTTTTTCTGAGCTTGCACCAGGCTCGTTTTGCTTCATTAACTTTTTAAAAATGGCTCGATTTACTTCTTAATAAATCTATTGCAGCCCCTTAATCCCAATTGTTGACCAAGAGCTTGTTTGATTTGTGTTTTTCTAGTATTGTTTGATTTAAAAAGTGGTTTATTTGGGCCAAATGACCAAAATATCCTTATTATTTATTTTAAAAAATGTTTATAAAGAATGAGTAAATATTTTATAATTTGATTAATGTTTTGATGAAAAAAGTGATTGCTCACGTGATAGTGGTTTATTTGAACTAAATCCAAATAACCAACCAAGTGGTTATTTTTGAATAACCTTGCTTGATTGTAGGTTATTTGTGTAAAAAGATATTAAGAGTATACAATATAATGTTGAATACATATATATTTTAAAATTAAAGGTATTTTAGTATTATGAATAGATTATAGTGAGTTATTAAGTGTATACAATATAAGTAGATTGTTGTTTAGATAGCGTGTTATTTGAAAATGATCATGACCCTCGTCAAACAAGTTTATCGTGCTTAATAGTCAACAAAAACAAGTATCTTTCTGGTAAAGAACTAATTTGGCTTTGAGAAATTTCTTACAAGAAGCATATTTTCCTGCTAAAATTGAACAGGGCATTCCTTTGTGGCGGATCAACTGGGCTTTTCATCTACGGTTATTGCTTGTACTATTATTACGCACGATCAGACATGTCTGGATTCATGCAGACATCGTTTTTCTTTGGATACATGGCTTGTATATGCTACGGTTTCTTTCTGATGCTTGGAACTGTCGGTTTTCGCGCTTCATTGTTCTTTGTTCGTCACATATACCGCTCCATTAAGTGCGAGTAATAACAACCTAGAGGGGGTGGGGGTTGCTCTTGACCATTTTCCGACTGGTAATGCATATTCTTATTCAATTTCATTTATGTTTTCAAGAGATAAATATGGTGCTACCTGAATCTTACCTACTTGCAGGATTATCGAGAACTGTATACAACTTCTTTCCTTGGTCAAATACTTTCTATTAGTTGCGACGACAATGTGTAAGACCTTGCATTTGGTAGGAAAACTTTTATTTTTCTTTTCTGTTTTGGTGCTATATAATAGACAGTTGGGGAATAGACCATATTTTTTACTACTATTTCTTTCTTTCTTTCTTGTAGATGACTCAGAAAACATGCATTAACTCAATACTATGTTTTCAATTTCTTGTCAATCTCTAATGATTTATGTTCCATTTTGGAAACACATTTTTGACATCTGGGTTTCGGGAGATATCTAATTAAGTTATGTCTCAAAATGATTGATGATAAGCTGGTGTAAGCGCGATTTTATGAAACTGATACCGAATTTGGTTACATGTAATTAAATGTATGGGATTAATATGATCAACGGTCTCCTTTGAAAATCTGTATAATACCTCCATCAGGGACACTGTGCCATCCAAATGTCTTGTAATCGTCCAAGAACCTCTTATTGTAAGTGAAGGAATGGTACTTTTCGCATTTGAATCATTGGATCAGAAGCTGACTCCTCATTGCACTTACAAGTCACAAGATCCCCTGAGCTCACCTCCATCGTTGGCTCGCAATTTGTTATAACATCTCTTGTAAGGTTTGACCACTCTTGTTGTGACGGCAAGGTTCCTCCTCTAGCTGCCATTTGGGGTTCTCCTCTAGCTGCCATTTGGGGTTCTACTGAAGGTCCTCTTGCAATTAAAAAAAATGTACTCCCTCTAATAAAAACATTCTCCAAACAAAAAAAATCCACTTATGTGGCTTTTCAAACACATTTGAAGAAAATAAAATGAAAGACCTCTAGAATAATACTCAACATTTTTTTACTAAAATAGTTTACAAAGTGTTGTGCACCTTTGCAAACAAAATTTTAAATCAACACCACCACAATCTTCAACATTAAGAGAAAATTTTATGTTAAAATAATGCTCGATTAAGACAACAAAGCACCGAATCTTATCCTCTCGCTAAACCCAAGTCCCGATCAGGATAAAAGATCGATGATCAATTAAATCTATCTCGAAACACACATTCATTTATATATGATCATACTAAAAACATTATTTGTCAATAACATACGTGAATAATTTGTTAATATTCACGTCAAACCAAAACCTAACTATTGAAATTTGTTAATATTCACGTCAAACCAAAACCTAACTATTGAAATTTGTTAATATTCATGTCACATCAAAACATATCTTGATAGTACACACGATCTTTTGTATATGAATATCTTAAAAACGTTATACGTTAGTGAATAATTTATTAATATTCACCCCAAATCAAAGCATATTTGTTGAAAACACACCGTTCATTTATATATGATCATCCTAAAAACATTATTGGTTAATAACATACGTGAATAATTTGTTAATATTCAAGTCAAACCAAAACCTATCTGTTGATAGTATACACGATCGTTTATATATGATCGTCATAAAAACGTTATTTGTTAATAGGATATGTGAATAATTTGTTAATATGCACAACAAATAAAAACATATATATTGATAATACCCACAATCATTTATATATTTATATATGATCACTCTAAAACACTATTTATTAATAAAATACATAAATAATTTATTGATATTCGTGTCAATCAAAAATCTATATTTTGATAGTATCACGGCCATTTGTATATGATCGTTTTATAATAAAATTACTACTATCGGCCTATAGTTTTACCTAAACACATGAAAATATTGAACCCAAACATACTAAATTTGATGATATTATACCGGTTAAAAATAATAAAAATCAAGCTAACACTATTTATTAAAAGCTCACACAAATATATTCATATCAACCAAATGTCATAGGTTAATTGTATCTAGAGAATTATAAATAATTCACATAAACATACCTAAAAAATGAAGAGTGACTCTAGGTGAAGACTAACCCTCCTTAGGATAAGTCCCATAGAACATTATCAACCATAGATGAATGTTTTGGATTCTTAAAAAGTTGCAACACACAGCAATACAATATAGAGACTACTGTCACGGCCCATTGGTATGGGATGCACATGTCAAGCCTACAAGGTGCATTTTCTAGAATATTCAAGTCTTGGGTCATTTCTGGAACTCTCTAGAATCCTCTAGGAGTTCTTGGATTTTGGTTGGTCATGGAACTCTCTAGATTTCTCTAGGAGTTCCCTTTTATGAGTGAGGTCATGGAACTCTCTAGATTTATCTAGGAGTTCCTCTTTTTGTAAGTAGGGTCATGGAACTTTCTAGAATTCTCTAGAAAGTTCCTTTTGTATGTAAGGTGGGAGAACTCTCTAGAATTCTTTAGGAGTTCTCATGTATAGGTAATAGTAGAATTCTCTAGAAATATCTAGGAATTCTTAGGTCTAGATTAGGTCATAGAAGTGTCTATAAAACACTAGGTCTAGGAGGATCTATAATGATCTTCCCACTTGTATATAAACAAGTCTAGGTCATAGGACTCAACTCAACACAACCAATGTTCAAAGCACTCAACACTTGTAATACCTCACTCTTATAAGAAATAAACACGATATTCTCCAAGCTCTTTCTCTTTCAAATTGTTCCATCTTCTTATATATTTTAAGAGGCTTACTAGCTAGGATTGAGGCAATCTAGCCTAGTGCCGCACGGGACGAGGTGATATTCGGCGACCGAGTTTCTGCCCGTGACACTACGCCAACAACGATCATCTTTATGTTTTATCTTTTTGTTTCTAAACCGCTCTCATAATAAGCTTATAAAATGTAAAAATTGGAAATGAAAAATATAGTGCATTAATTTCAAACTCAAATCCACTAGTATGTTTTATTCAAACTTGATTCAAAACAGACATTTTGTAGACACTAAAATTTGACTTACCCAAGTTATAGAAAATTGTCAAATAATCTCGAGTTGTTAAAATAATTTTCCAGAATTATAAAACTCATAAAGGAATTTAAAATAAATTAAATAATTATTTAGGGAAAATGTTGTATTCATTTATCTCAAAATAATTAATTTAAAGGCCCAAAAATAAATTAAATTATTTTTTAAAGAAAATAATGTATTCATTTGTCCCAAAATAATTAATTTAAAGGTAAAAAAATGAAAAAATTATTTAGGGAAAATGTTGTATTCATTTAACCCAAAATAATTAATTTAAAGCCAAAAATAAATTAATAATTACTTAATAAAAATGCATTCATGCCAAAATAATTAATTTAAAGGCAAAAAATAAATTAAATAATTATTTAAAAATAATATTATATTTATTTATCCCAAAATAATTAATTTAAAAATCAAAAATAAATTAAATAATTATTTAAAGAAAATGTTTTATTCATTTATACCAAAATAATTAATTTAAAAGTAAAAAATAAATTAAATAATTATTAGAGAAAATGTCGTATTCATTTATCCCAAAATAATTAATTTAAAGGCCAAAAATAAATTAAATAATTAGACACGGTATCGACTCTAATTGTTAGGTCGGTCATTCATGTACTAAGCTTGGTTGGAAGGTTAGGGTTTCTGGTTTATCCTGTTTTGTATAGCTAGGATTTCTGGTGTACCATATTCTGTAATTGCTCTTCTTTGTTGTTTTGTTGTATTATTCTGTTTTTCATTAAAATGAGAAGAAAGAAAAACAATAAGTGTAAGGAAGTAAAAAAAATTATGATGAAAGGTTTAAGGGAGGTAGCTGAAAAGAAAATTGATAGGATTACTGAAGAAATAATCCAGGAAAAACAAGAATGTAGTAAAGGTAAGGAACCAATTGTTGTTAAAAATTCGGAAGAAAATGCTGTAAGAAAATAGGGGAAGAAGGAAGGAATTTGGAAGGTTGGTTATAATGAAAAAGTCAAACTGTCTGGTCTTAAAAATCAGATTACCAAATTCTTAATGCATGCTAAGAAGGAAGAAATCACAATCAATAAAGAGAAAGCTCAACAAATAACAGTCAAACTCAATATTCATTATCTCTAGGACTTGAATTTACTGAATAAAACAGAATATGAGAAAATAGTTAAATGTTCAGTTGATGCAATGAAGAAGTTGATGATGGCTCCCAAAACCAAGACCTACACTATCAAGAGTAATTCAACATGGAAAGTCAACGAGGTATGGAAGAATAAAAGAGAAAAGAAATCTAAAGATCATGCCTACAAAGGAAAAATCTACTTTGAGGATATCCAAACAAAGGTAGAGGTACTCAACTCTCCTTTTGAATTTAAACTGCATTCTAAAGTAGAGGAGAAATGTATTGAAGACTGAGAGTTTGTGGTGGTTGGAAACTTCATTGGAAATAACAAAGTATCATTCCCAACTACCAAAGAGACTCTAATTAAATAGTGGAGAGAAAAGGGGCTTAAAAAAGTTTCTACAAACATACATGACCTCTACTTCCTGCAGTTCAAAAAGGGTTCAAATCTGAAAGAAATCTTGAAGAATGGGCATACTTACATATGATCAAATTGCATGAAGTTGGAAAAGTGACCAGAAGAGATGAATCTACAGAACAAACCAAAGGAAACTGCCCAAATTTGGTTCAAACTCTGGAACATTTCAGCCCACATGTATAATGCTGAAGCGATTAGTCACTTTGCAGGTATAATTGGGATACCATTATATATGGACCCAATAAATGAAAGAGGAGAGCACTTGTCCTTTGCTAAAATTATCATTGAAGTGCATCCTAGGAGTGTCCTGTCAATGAAAATGACAGTTGTTAACAGAAAAGGAAAGCGCAATGTCATGGAGATCTCTTATGAATGGAAACCAAAAAGGTGTGCTTTCTGTAACACTTTTCTACACAATAAATGTGATAAAGCTAAAGAAGAAGAGCGAAAAACTCAGAAAACAGAAAAGAAAAAGAAGGAAACAAAGAAGGCTAAACTCAAAGATCAAACATTTGTAAAAGAAAGCAATAAGGATTTTGAGAAAAATGAAAGCAACGAAAGAAAGTAAGTAAAGAGAATTAAGGTGAATAGGAAAATATTTTTTTTTGTAATGCAAAGGATTATGCCTAAAATGGAAGATGAACCTCAAGTTGTTGTTGTGGAAACTCAAGATGAAAACACCCAGGATTTCAAAGCTGAAATAGAGAATTCTAAAGCCAATAAAGAAGTTTACAAAATCGATGTGGAGTCTGAAGCTCAAGCTGAAGATAAGGAAGACAAGAATACAGAAATTCAAGTTGAAGATAACAAAGGTAAAAACCCTAAAATTCTTAGAAACAATTATTTCTATCTAATCAGAATGGGCTCGTACAAAGAGAGAATTCAAAATGAGAAACAACAATACTCATCATCCTATTCAATACAATCTCCTTTTATCGTTAGAGGGAGAGGAAGAGGAAGGGGAAAAAGACCTCTCAATGAAGATAGATAGCATGCGAAAATCCTAGGCTGAGATGGTTATGTTTGAATGTAGTTTTTTTTATTTGTAATCTCTGTTTTTTTAGAATGTATGAATGCTACTAATCAGTTTTTTTTAGGATTTTTTTATTGTCATCCTGAATCATAGTTAGGGTTTGTCTAGCTTTGATTTCCGACCCTCCCATTTTTTGGATTTTAATGAAATGGTTTTAACCGTTTCCCCCCAAAAATAAATAAATAAATTAAATAATTATTTAGAGAAATATTATATTCATTTATCTCAAAATAATTAAATTAAGGGCATACATAAATTAAATAATCATTTAAAAAATATATTTTAGCCATTTAAATTATAAATTAATTAAAAAGTGAACCCCAAAAATACACAAATTAATAAATAAAATAGTATTTTTTTTTTTATTTCCGTTAATTATTATTTATTTATTTATTTTTGTATTTTGCAGGTTTGTGAAAAAAATATTTAAGAGGAAAATATCAAACTGGACCTAAGCCGTTTGGCCTAAACCAAATAGTCATAAAACGTGGACCAATCAGAGCACGCTAAGAAAGGCTAACGTCAGGCTAACGAACAACCACATACAACGCCCACACACAGAACGTGAACCACACGCACGTCCAGGCGTCCATACCAAAAGCTGAAACGACGATGTTTCGCCTATAGTTCGTGTTCTTCCTCACAACGACAGATAAGGAAGACCATTTTATTTGAAAACGATCGATCCTTATCTTAGCTATTTCTTGATCAAACGGGAAAGTTCGAAAATTGTGATCATTTCCTCTATATCCATAGCTCGCTCCATTACCTATGAGGATAGAACTCGGGCGAACAATTTGACATGCAATAATGGTTTTTTTGACCAAATTGAACCTCCTACCGACCGACCTAAGGCTCCTATAAAAAGGACCTCAGAGTCATGACAAACAACATGAACCCAACCTAAGTCATTAATCAAGCATTACAAGACATCCATCATTAAAAATTTCAAGCTTTTTACCGAGCTTCTAAGTTCGATCATTGATCAATCTAAAACTTCAACAAGAGTGAGTGTTCTCCACCTCAATATAAGTTGTCATTTTCATTATAATTCCTGTCATTTATAAAGTTTGAATTTTTTATATTTCAGTTCACGTGTTCTTAAATACTGCACGATTACTTAATTTCTCGATTCGAATTTGATCATAAGACCATTGGTAAACTTTCTATCCAATCTTATTGGATTAATTCATTCTAAAAATGAAAACTCTAAATTTAATTTTAAATTTGCTAAAAACACAATGACCATTCTTGATCTCTAACTAAAAAATGTTTATTTAAAAAACTTCTTAACACATTCTAAATGATGATGTTAGGAAAAATTTTAAATTAATCTTGAAGGATTTAAAAAACATATTTGCCCAAAAATGAAAATTCTATATAAAAAAAAAAAACTTCAGATTTTAAATTTGATATCCATTCAAACTCAAACCTAATTGGCTTTAACCAACTGGCATTGACTCTAACAAACATAAGGAAACTTTTGACATGATTAAAATTCAAATTGAAAGTCCCAAACATAAAATTCGTTTTCTCGGCCACATTCTTTCGGAGGCCCGTTGACATCCTTCCCGGTTGAATGACTAATCCACGACCAATGTATTTTAAATGAGACAAAGCTCCCTAATATTGGATCCGCGAGCCAAAGACTAAAACTTGCAATTTTTGTCTGGTTCAAAACTGTCAAAATCGAGAGTTTACGTAAATCGTTAACCAGTTGTAAATTCATAAAATCTAGAGTTAAGATGAAATCGTAAGAGTTTAATTTTAAAAAATAACAGTTATATATTATTATTATTTATATATAATTTATTATTATTTATATATAATTAAGTATTTTATACTTAACCAATTTAAAAAATATATATATATATATAAATATAAAATTAATTAAAAAATAATAAAAAATAAATAATATTATAAAAAATTATACTTGCAAAATTATTATATTAATTTATTTATTTGACTAAATAATAAATTTATTTTTAAATATAAATTTGTTTTTTAAACGTAAAATCATATAAAATTTTAAAATCGAAATTATTTATAAACTCGTAAACTCGTAGAATTTTATTATCGTAAATTTAAAATCGTGAGAGTTTATCTATTTATGAGTTTACTTAAAATTAGACTCGATAACCTTCGATAAAATTGTAAAATCGTAAAATTTTAAGAGTTAACTCGAGATTTTAACAGTATTGGTATGGTTGAAAGTTGAAAATGACCAAACTCGGCCAAACTCGAATCCCCTACGCCCGAGTTCAGCACATACTAGGCTCGTGTTGACCAAAGGCTGAACCGCATTGACTTCAGCCCAGACCGCGTCCGATTCAGAACCGCTCCTCTTCAAACGACGGTCCACCTAGCAACTGGTCCAACCCTGTTTGTTTTCAACATTTGATTTAAAATGTGATTTTACATTTTGAAAGTTCTAAATTATTTAAAAAAAATAAAAAACACATTTAAAATATTTTTATAATATTTTCATAAAATATTTTATTAAGGACATGTTTAGATTTATTTTTAAGTCTAAAAGGTATTTTAAATACCGTTTTTCACAATTTTTGACATCAATTGTACACACCGACATTTATTTAATATTTTAAAAATTACAAAAACAAAAATTTTGTGAAATAAAACTGTATTTTAACGGGCACATAAAACATAATGCAAGAGCTTTTTTTCAAGTATGAATAAACAACTCGAAAAAATATCTGATATTGGTAACATAACACTTTTTTCATGATATTTTAAAAGAATTGATTGCTCTAAAAATAAAAAAAATTAACTATTTAATGTTTTAATTTTATAATAATTTTTTATCAAATATATAATTCCATGTTGATTTAACATTTAAGTTTCGGCATAACAAACTATTCCCTTTATCTCCTTTTATGAGATTAAAGAAGAAAATAATTTATGAAATTTTGATTATAAATGGTCAGCGTAATTTTTATTTATTAATTATTTTAATTAATTAATCTAAAATCCTTACCCACCAGCATGCATCATAAAGAAGCTTCGGACTATCAAAATAATATTTCCTTCATTTCTTTATAAAAAGGATTTTGATAAAAAAAAAACGTCATTGTTGATTAATTAAATGATTTTATGAAAATTTTACAAGTGAAAACTTTTGGATAAAAATATTTTATTGAAATTTATGTTTTAACTCCAAATTTGTTTGAATATTTTAATTTACACTGGTAGTAGATAAGAATCAATTTTAAGTGATCAAATATTATATATTTATATAAATGAGTTAAGTTAAGTGAATGTCATTCACTACATTGAGTTACATAAGCCTTTTTCTTTTTGAGTTATTTTAAAAATTCACACAAAATCAATTTTTCAATCAATTATTTCTCAATAATCACATCACTCATTTCATTAATCAAAATACTA
>NW_025919844.1:0-50111 GCF_907164915.1 Impatiens glandulifera | reverse complement strand
TTGGGGAAATTTGATGGAATAACCCTCATAAGAGGGTTATTTCCACTTTTAACATGTCATTAATAATTTTATCATTTTTGACCTTTTGCCAAGGCAAAAGGTCAGTTTTACCCTTTATTAAAAAAAAAAATTGATTTTCCCCTTTCTTCTTCCCTTCTTTCGTTCTCCTTCCCTCTCACTCTTTTCAACTCTCCCCCTCCTCCGTCTTCGACCGATCCAGCCTCCCTCTCCCCGACGACGAAAAGCTCCCGAAACATCAACGACGATCCAAACCCATGTAACCCTTCCTCTCCCCCGACCTCCGACGAGCCCCTGACGAAAAACAGAACGACTATCCATTGAAGGTAAGTTTAGGGTTTTATCTTATATTCCATGCATGCTGAAATGGAAGAATGGTTTAGTGTTTATTGTTTAGGTTTAGGTTTAGGTTTAGGTTTAGATTTATTGGCTGTTGCAGGTTGTCGAAGGCGAATGTGCATCTGTCGCCTGCGAATACGCATCTGTCGCAGACGAATGCGCATCTGTCGCCTACGACAGATGCGCATTCGCAGGCGACAAATGCATTTTTCGCCAGATGCATTTTTCGCCTGCGACCTTTTGTTTACTTGGTTGTTTGTACAAACAATGTTAGTTTGCTTTCTGACATTGTGATTTACTTATCAGATAACTCAGCACAAGTGGGAATGACCCTTTATGTAGTATGTTGATATTGAAGGTCTTGGGTTGGATGACTACTATGAGTTAAAATACTTTTTCTTTTCTGGTTTACATTTCTATTGATTTTAATGTTGGAAAGTGTGTATAGGTTATTGACAGACTTATGTACTTCAGTACTATAAAGAATCAAATGGAGGCCAAAGATGGAACTGGTATAAGAATGTCCGTGACATTTTTGCTGATATGAGGCTAGTGTTTGACAATGCAATGCAGTATAACGATGAAAAGAGCGATGTTCATTTGATGTTGAAGACTTTGTCAAAAAAACAAAGATATTTTTACAATTGTTTCGAACATTCAAATTAAGTGTCTTACAATAAATTAAACTCTTATAATTCACAAACATATCAATCAATCAAAATATCATTCTTTGGATTCAAATTTAGATTTGTTACTCTTTTACTTAGCATTTAAATCAAACTCACCCCCTCCATCACGCCAATCGTTTTGCCCATTATAAGTCTCCTCGTCGTTCAGAAAATACTCTGAAGGTTCTCTTTGATCATCCCTTTGTGCATTCACCACTCCACACCCATTGTTATTATTACCCATTTTATTCGGGCTCCATCCATCCTCAACGCCCATTCTGTGTGTCCACCCATTGTTATTATTACCCATTTAATTCGAACTCCATCCTCAACGCTCATTCTGTGTGCCTAAAAGCATTCAAACGTACAGACTAGTGAAGTTATGCTCATTCATTGATTATAGACATCAAAATAACACATGCATAGACCAGTAAGCAAAACATAAAATGGAGATTGAGAGATACATATCGCAAACGTCGCAGACGAATGTGCATCTGTCGCAGGTAAACAACCAAGTAAACAAAAGGTCGCAGGCGAAAAATGCATCTGGCGAAAAATGCATCTGTCGCCTGCGAATGCGCATTCGTCTGCGATAGATGCGCATTCGCAGGCGACAGATGCACATTCGCCTTCGACAACCTGCAACAGCCAATAAATCTAAACCTAAACCTAAACCTAAACAATAAACACTAAACCATTCTTCCATTTCAGCATGCATGGAATATAAGATAAAACCCTAAACTTACCTTCAATGGATAGTCGTTCTGATTTTCGTCAGGGGCTCGTCGGAGGTCGGGGGAGAGGAAGGGTTACATGGGTTTGGATCGTCGTTGATGTTTCGGGAGCTTTTCGTCGTCGGGGAGAGGGAGGCTAGATCAGTCGAAGACGGAGGAGGGGGAGAGTTGAAAAGAGAGAGAGTTGAAAAGAGTGAGAGGGAAGGAGAACGAAAGAAGGGAAGAAGAAAGGGGAAAATCAATTTTTTTTTTTTAATAAAGGGTAAAACTGACCTTTTGCAGGTCAAAAATGATAAAATTATTAATGACATGTTAAAAGTGGAAATAACCTTCTTATGAGGGTTATTCCATCAAATTTCCCGTTGTTTGTCTATCCTTCGTCTTCGTCTTCATCTTCATCTCTCTCCAAATTCAAATTCTCTCCGTCCATAATTTCTTCAAAATAAATAAGACCAGAGAAAGTCATGGAACTTCATTTATTAAACCAATTTTTGCATACATATTCACCAACGGAGTGACAGACTGCCTACGAAAATATACGATTCAAACCCCACATCTCATAGTCTGAATCTGCCTGCCTAAATAAACAGAACCTTGACTAGATGATAAAATTATCATAGTTGAGAAAATAATATGATTCAAATATGCGGGACCGTCTTTCAACATGAGCTTGTAAACCTACACCGATTTACTACTTACTAGTCAAACCTGAAGACGCATACCCATATATAATTGCATTCCAGAAAACCCAATCTCTCCTTGGTATTCGAGTAAAGATATCACGCATCTCATGAAACTTGTCAGACTTGAAATATACAGAAAGGATGGTGTTCCAGGAGAAAATACTTGGATATGGAATTTGATCGAACAGTCGGCGTGCATAAGTAAGAAGTCCAAGTTTTGCAAAAGAACCGATGACATTATTCCACAGGAATGTCACGGAATCTGTTATGGTTTTAATTATATTGCAATGAAGGATTTTTTCCTGTGAATGCTTGCCGGCTTCGTAGCAATGCTTAAGAAGAGAGCAATAATAATTAGAAATATAAGCCATTATGGGATGCTAAGGGAAAACAATCCAATGAAATTTGGTCTTTCTGAATCTGCTAGTCAGAGGCAAAAACAAAGAAGCCTTCACTTGAACTTCATCTCTCTTTATTTTCTCTCATCGTTTTCTCTGTAAGGAGAAGATTAGGAAAACACAACTCTCCAATCCTCCTTTTCCTCTGAAAAATGCCGCCCAGTTCAGTGAATTCAACAAGGCAAAGTATTTTGTAGGCGTCGAAATTAGGGTCACACATCGTCTTCAATGAAGGACCATCTCGTCTTCGGGCATCAAAGGCCATGGAACGTCTCCTTCTCTGTTCTTATTTATCTAAATTATGTAAAATAAATGATGTGGTAATATAAAAATAAATAAATAAAAAGGCCACGTAGGCCAGAACAAACAGAGGTTGATTCCGTAAAAAAAAAAAAAAAAAAAGTCTCATTATATATATATATATATATATTTATATATATATATATATATATATATATATATATATATATATATATATATATATATATATATATATATATATATATTTGAAGGTCGTTTCATCTCAATTATTTATTACATTTTTATTCAGATCTCAAGTATTAATTTTTATAATTATTTAATTTATTAATTAAAATATTTTTATTTATTTTATAAAATTTAAAATAAAATAAAATTTATAATAATTCAAACAACTTAAATTGAATTTATCAAACAAAAGTTTTACAACAAAAATCAATAAAACTAGAACCAAGAGCTTCGTTTGATAAAAAAAAAAAAAAAAAAAATTTTTTTGATAATTATTGTGATGTTACCCAGTTTTTTTTTTTTTTTTAATTCTCTCTATCATATATTATCATTATAACCATTAAATCATTTATTTTATCAACTAAAATATTCTTATTTAAACTTTTAAAAAATTATATTTTAAATAAATAAAAATATATGGTAGACATCAAATTTTGACATACCCTAATTTAAGATTTTAAAATAATATTTTGAATTTATTAATTCAAAATAATCCAAAGGAATAATTAAATCCTAATTAAAGGTTAATTATATTAAAGGTTAATTATTGTGATAATTAAACCTTAATTAAGAAAATTATTCAAAATTTTAAAAGTAATTTGAGTTTAAAATATTGTATTTATTTTACTCAAATTAAGCCAAAAAAGGTTAAAATATTTAATTGTAATTTAATTATAAATTATGTTTAATTTATAACTTAAAACAATTAAATAAAATATTTCAAAATCTCCAAAAATCCCCCAATAAATAAAATATGAACATAATTGTTATTTTGTTGATAAAAATATTTTTCATGGAATTTTTTTTGTGAAGAAATGAATTTAAAAAATATTAAAATTCGATTTTTAATAACCTTTTAAATAAAAATTAAATCGGATAATCCAGTGTGGCCAAAATATTGTTAAATTGCTATAGCAGGAACCCGGACCATCAAATGAGCGCCCATGCCTCATCCAACAGCCCCGAACGCGCCACACATCCACTATAGTAGAACCCGCGCGCGCTTGCCAATACTCGATCAACTAACGAGCTAGCTAACACTTGTTAGCCTTCAACGCAGATCTTCAACGGAGCTCCAACGGAACCCCGCATTCCGACACCCAAAACGACGTCATTTAGCCCGTCTTCTTTGATTGGACGATGCGCTTGCCGGAAACGCGACCTCGCCGGCACGATTCTTCTAGAAGCTCTAGTTGCCTTCATAGACAATCAAGTCTCTTGATTTTTTGGCCACGTACTCCCCTCATCCTCGCAAGCAATTCCCCCTTATCTAGAAACTTTATCATGCCCAGGATAAGGCTACCACGAATTGGGGATAATAACACCGATCTTCAAAATCAAGTTGAATTATTCCTCCCCGACCGTCCTTCCTACAGTATTAATACTCCCTATTGTTCTGTGAAACAATCCAACGAAGAACATCAAACAATTACATATCATAACGACCTGAATAAATCTTTAAGATTTCAGCCAAGAACTGGTTTTTGTCAAAACCTTCTCCGACCAACACAACTTCGATTCAGGCTTCTGGATAGCCTCTAACACCTCCAATGAGTGTTTTTCAAGTGTTGGTATGAATACAGAACGTTTATGTTTCAATTTGTAATTGAAAATTTGAATGTTTTCAAATTTTCTAGTTTGATCAAGTTTGATATGTTCTAGGGCTTGTTCATGTGATATCTTTGTATAGAATCATTCCCTATATCATGTATGAACTTTATGTTAAAAGAGATAAGATCAAATGAACTTTAATTAAGAATTTCAAAAATTCAAGTTTGAAAATTGGATTTATAAAAAAAATTGTCTTGGTTTTAATCTGAATTTTTTTTTATCCAATTAGTTGATATACATGTTTGTTAATATGTTATGATGAATTAAAAGCAACTGTAACATCATTTTGATAATGTTTGATCAAACTATGTTTTTGAAATTTTTGGATTTTGATTTAATCTTAAAAAATTATTTTAATTTTTTAATGATATCCTTTTTTTGGATGTGTTCAACTATATTCATAATTTGAAATCTAATGAAACAAAAATCAGGCCTTGTTAAGGCCTAATTTAAAAGATCCTAAAATTTGACCTAAAAATGATTTTCTAAAATTGATCTTTGTAGAGATCAAGAAATCGTGATTTATGTTAGGGTTTTGTTCTTTATGATCATATAAACTAACTATAGTTTCCGAATCATGATCTGAATAAAAAATTATAGCTCCTGTAATTCTTGACCAATTCAAGAACACCCTGGTCCTGTAGGACCGGTGCTCTTGAGCAGGACCGGGCTGTTCCGGTCCTGGTCGAGACTGAGGACCGATAGATATCTGCCTAGGACTGAGACCAAGGACCGATGTTCTTCAGCCTATGACCGAGTTTTCTAAAACTTAGGACTGAGTTTTCTAAAACCTAGGACCGACGTTTCTAACCCTTTGACCGATGTATCTAACCTAGGGCTGGTAACCCTAAAACCCTAGGACCGATGTTTCTAACCTAGGACCAGTAATCCTTAACCCTAAGACCAGTCATCTAAGACCTAGGATAGAGCTTCCCAAAACTATGACCGGTCCTCACACCTAATGACCAATTATCCCCGGGCCCGTGACCACACACTCCAAGTCCTCCTCGACCTGAACTGAGTCCTTCAAGACAAGATCGGCTCAAACCAAACCCAGTTCCTAGGACTCTGGTCTTAGGGCCTATTTGGTTCTCCTTTTAAAAACCCAAAACTAATTTTGTAATTTCAGAACCCTCTACCCGCTTTCAAATAATCCCCAGGTACGAAAATAATTTTCAAATATTTCTGGGATGTCTCTCAAACAAATATTTTGAATAAAGCCTCATTTGGTGTTTATTTCAAAACCCTAACACATCATTTTCTAATATTCTCAAGTATTCACTTAACATACATACTACTTCGCGCTCGTAGGTACGTCCGTTTAATAATTTTGTACAATTATTTACGTTTCAGTACCCCCAAACTCATAAAGTGTAATAAATGTTATAAATAAACTTTTGTCTAGCTAGACTTTTTGAAAATTAAAACCGTTTTTTAACGGGCATGGAGGACTTAGCGCAAAAATCCTTTTCCGAGTGTAACCAGAAAACAAACCCCCTTTATAGATACTCTGGTATTTTTACCTTTTTACACCACTGGTTTATGTTTAAATCCCAAAACCCAAGTGCTAATACTACATTTTTGTACAAATCCTTTTCTTAACTAATGTTTTATTTAAAAGAGATTTTTTTCATGTAAACGGAGGTCATATATTTTTACATATATACCTTTGACAAGGCTCAATCTAAACTTTGACTTATCCAAAAAACCCATTTCCCGAATCCCAAAGAGAGGAATTCAGGGACACGAGGATTTAAAAAGAAAAAACACCTAAAGGTCTTTTTCTAAAAAAACCCGAAGATAAAACCAATTTGGACGGTTATATATATATATATATATATATTAATTTAACAAATTAAAAACCCAAATAAGTTACATCCTTATTTAACAATAAATTAACAATAAAAAGAATTACAAAATGCTAAACTAACCAATATGAAACAAACCCTAATAGCTTTTTTTCATTTTTTAATCAAATATAATTTATACTTTTTAGACACGTTATTTAATTTATTAACTAAAATATTTTATATTTAAAAATAAGTTATTATAAATTAATATTCTTTGTATTCTTACTAAAACTTCCATGTACTCAATCTTTTTTAAATAATTTTAATTTATTCTAATAAAATCAAACCGAAGAAACTCCATTAATTTTATTTTATTTTATGTCAATTAAGGAATATAAATAGTAATAATTTTTAAAATTTCCTTATTAATAAATATTTTAAAAAACAATTTAAATATCTTTTCTAATACCTATTTAAAAAAACATTACAACCAAAATCAATCTATTAACAAATTACCAACGCACCCTCATTGCCCACTCTCTCTATCTATATAAATTAATTAATGATTATTATTTTTATCATTAAATATCCAAAATCAACCAAAAACATAACCATCGAATATTTTATATAAATATACACATAGCCACCACTATGAACTCTACACCTCAAATTCTCTCTCTAAATTAGAATCGTACATCGTGCATAAACGGTCGAATTCGACTCGGACAAGTCGTGTTAGACTCTCAATTGTATCATGTTGTGTCGTGTCTTAGTCTTATACGTGTCGTATCATGTCTTGAACCACTCAAAATATTATAATACACGGGTTTTTTCTTGTCTTGTTAATTCGTATCCACAAGTTTATTTGTGTCGAGTTAAATCGTGTTTAAATTCGTGTTTCGTGTTATTTCAACTAAAGTTTTGACTCAATTTTATCGTGTCGATGTCTGTTTTCATGTGTCATGTATTCTCAGAAGATGATGTTAGTATTGAATGCAACCGATGTAGTCTTAATATCTACAATATTTATTATTATTATTATTATTATTATTATTATCATTATCATTATCATTATCATTATCATTATTATTATCATGATTATCATGATTATTATTATCATTATTATTATCATTATTATTATCATTATCATTATCATTATTATTATTATTATTATTATTATTATTAAAACTGTCGATTTACTATATTTTCGTGCAACAAATAATTTATTAATACTATTTTTTAAGAACTGCATTCGAAATTGATTTGAAATAACTTACCATTGCAAAAATTGCATCAATTATTACAATAAAAAGATATTTTAACGTAAAATAAAATCAGAAAAATATATATTACAAAATATATCACTATAAATGACAAAATATAATTGTTTTTCAAAAGTTTTATAAATATAAGTATGCAATAAATATAGTAATAAGAAAAATTATGAAAGATGCAAATATTCACATTATTGAGGCAAGTAATCAGTAGAAAATGATGTTACATATTGACATTATTGAGGCATCAAAGGAAAACAAATCATATATTTTTTTTATGTATCAGCTTTATAAAACTATAGTTTCATTGTTGTGAATGCTATTCTTTGTTTAAAATTCAATGATTTCTTTTACATTATATAATATAAATATTTTCTTTATACATAAAATGTTTATACTTTTCTTTTTTTTGATTCAAAGCTTTGTTTGTATTTTTCTATATGTGCACAGGTATTGCTGAAAATGTGGATCTTCCATGCTATTGATGATCTTTTTGGACTATATCAATGGATGATTTCATTATTTTATGGACAAGGTTTGAGAAATTATATTTTGAAAAGTTTGAATTGAATTGAATCTGATATGATGTATGCTATTTGACTTGGTTATGTTTGAGGTTAATTATGATGTTTGAATTAGTTATGTTTAAGGTTTGAGAAATAATTTTTTGAGAAGTTTGAATTGAATTGAAATTATGATGTTTGAATAGGTTATGATTTCTTTTGCCTATTATATTTCAAAATTAGTTTTTCCAATACTAGGTTCAAATAAAATAAAAAAGTTATAAATGACTTAGAAAATTTAATGCTAAATAGTGCAAAATTTTAAATATAATAGTGCAAAATAGTTAATGCAAAAATATATTACAAATATTAAAAACACTATTATTGCAAAACCAAATGCAGATATATTTGCAAATGTTAATGTAAATTGGATCATTTTCAAATATTCCGTATTTGATTATAAATTAAATTGAGTATTGCAAAACCAAATGTGGATACATTTGCAAATATCAATGCTAAATAATCGTATATTTACAAATTATCGAAGATATTGAATAAATAATTGCATAACATACCGCAAATTTTATTGGATCGTTTTCAAATATTCAGTATTTGAATATAAATTAAATTGTGTATTACAAAACCGAGTGCAGATACATTTGCAAATATCAATGCTAATTAATCTTATGTATATATTATCAAATAGATTGAATAAATATATTAATGTAAATATTGTTGGAAAATTATATTAACCATGGTTAGTATATGTTTTACAAAATAAGGGATTTTCTGTAGCATATTTGGTTTAGTGCTAATGTTATGGGAACTAGTATTGTACGCGTTAATGCAAATTTGCATTGGGCTGAATTGCATTATTTTTGGTATCCTTGCAAATTTAGTTGCGAACCTCTCAAATAATGCTAATATAATTGCTAAAGTTCTTTTTCATTGCAAAGAATGTTGCTGTACACTTGTTGCAAATTGATAGTTTTTTTTAGTATTATTATTATTATTATTAAAAATTAATTTAAATATATATATCATCCAACTCCATTAATTTAATTTAATTTAATTTTATGTCAATTAAGGAATATAAATAGTAATATTTTTTAAATTTCCTAACTAATAAATATTAAAAAACACAATTTAAATATCTTTTCCAATAACTATTTAAAAAAACATTACAACCAAATTCAATTAACAACTCTCCTCTCTCCTCTCTCCTCTCCTCTCCTCTCCTCTCCTCTCCTCTCCTCTCCTCTCCTCTCCTCTCCTCTCCTCTCCTCTCTCTCTATATATATATATATAATATATAATCATAAAATATATATACATATATAACATAAAAGATTTGCAATATTTTAAATATAATAGTGCAAAATAATTAATGCAAAAATATATTACAAATATTAAAACACTATTATTGCAAAACCAAATGCAGATATATTTGCAAATGTTAATGTAAACTAATCTTATATATATAAATTATAGAAGATATTGAAGAAATGATTGCATAAATTACTGCAAATTGTATTGGATCATTTTCAAATATTCCGTATTTGATTATAAATTAAATTGAGTATTGCAAAACCAAATGTGGATACATTTGCAAATATCAATGCTAAATAATTGTATATTTACAAATTATCGAAGATATTGAATAAATAATTGCATAACCTACCGCAAATTTTATTGGATCGTTTTCAAATATTCAGTATTTGAATATAAATTAAATTGTGTATTACAAAACCGAGTGCAGATACATTTGCAAATATCAATGCTAATTAATCTTATGTATATATTATCAAATAGATTGAATAAATATATTAATGTAAATATTGTTGGAAAATTATATTAACCATGGTTAGTATATGTTTTACAAAATAAGGGATTTTCTGTAGCATATTTGGTTTTAGTGCTAATGTTATGGGAACTAGTATTGCACGCGTTAATGCAAATTTGCATTGGGCTGAATTGCATTATTTTTGGTATCCTTGCAAATTTAGTTGCGAACCTCTCAAATAATGCTAATATAATTGCTAAAGTTCTTTTTCATTGCAAAGAATGTTGCTGTACACTTGTTGCAAATTGATAGTTTTTTTAGTATTATTATTATTATTAAAAATTAATTTAAATATATATATCATCCAACTCCATTAATTTAATTTAATTTAATTTTATGTCAATTAAGGAATATAAATAGTAATATTTTTTAAAATTTCCTAACTAATAAATATTAAAAAATACAATTTAAATATCTTTTCCAATAACTATTTAAAAATATATTACAACCAAATTCAATTAACTAACTCTCCTCTCCTCTCCTCTCCTCTCCTCTCCTCTCCTCTCCTCTCCTCTCCTCTCCTCTCCTCTCCTCTCCTCTCTATAATATATAATCATAAAATATATATATAATATATATACATATATAATATATATACATATATATTATATACAATATATATATTATATATATATATATATATTATATTATATATGTATATATATTATATATATTATTATATATATATATAATAATAATATTATATATATATATATATTATATATATATATAGAAAATTAAATGGCTTTTCTGATATATCAAGAAAATTCTTTGAAAGATAAGAATTAAATAATTTTCTGTTTGTCTCCTACGTTACCCATAATATGTGGAAGTATTGACGTAAATAGAGTCATTCGTTCTGAATGCTACATGAATACCATAAGCCAGATGACGTAACGGAAAGACATAGAATGTAGAAGATCCTAAAATGAGTGATTCAACATATTTGGATTCCTATAGATCCACTCATGTGGTACATCATTATACCATATATAGAAAATTCATAAGAAACTAATCTTCACTTCAATAATTCCAGATATTCAAAGATTGTACGTTCTACTCCTACAAGTAAAAGGAGTTCGAATAAATATAGGTTGGGCCGAAAGCTTATGAATCGATTGATAAGCCCAATATCAATATCTTGATTTCGGGTACCAATGCATCGCGAACAAATTTTTTTCGTTATTTTCGATTAAATTTTCTTGTTTCTAGATGTTCTATAGGAATAAATTGAGAAAAAAATTTATTCCCAAATATTTTTTCTAGAATGTCAAATAGATTTTTTACATCTTCTATGTGAAAATGCTCGAATTTTCTAGATAATCCAACTAAATTAGTAGTATATTTTTATACGGACTTATGAGAGTCTCCGAATGCTCAGGCATTGTGATGGTTCCGTTGCATAATAATGTATTTTTTTGTAATCTATTTTACAGATTTTGTTTGTGATTCAACAATCGCAAAGTTTCATTTTGATCGGATCAAATAAAAAGTAAAGAAAAATATTTTTTTCATAATATTCAATAACATAAATATTGTTATGAGTTCTACGGTATAAAAACATATATATATATATATATATATATTAAAATCAACCACTACATTAATTTACATCATCAATTTTTATAGTCCACAACATCATATATTTTCTCTCTCCTATTTACTATTCTACCATCTCTTTTTTAAATAAATTTTGGTTTTCATCAATATATATATATATATATATAAATATATATATATATTTTCTTACCATATATTATCTAAAAAATTATGGACATTAATATTAATTTCAAATATAAACAATTATTTTTTTTTATTATAAATGCACATACGTTCATCATTTTTATATATTTTTTTTACAAATGCTCATACCTTCATAATTTTATATTTAATTGTTACCTTATATATATTATATTATTTTTCATTATTAATTTTATATAAATAAATTTGATCTTTTATCATACATTTTCTCTCTCATCATATATATATATATAATATTTTCTTTATGAGTATAAATAATTTTTATGTTAATATAAAAATTAACTAATTGGTAATAAATATTAAATACAAAATATATATACATACAAAATAATAAAATTATTTCTACAATAATTAGTGGTGTAGCGGTTTAAGTGTTTACATTTCATTTTAAAGATTAGGGTTCGAATCTCAAAACATGCAAATTTATATTTTTAAAATGTATTATTGACTATAATATATGATGGCGCAACTTTTAAACAAATGACAGGTCTTTGAAAGTGTGAGTCCGAAATTAGTGGTTGATTTGGTGAGTATTTGAAAGTGTGAGGTCATGAGTTGGAAGTTGGGTGGTGGGTGGTTTGTCGAGTGTGATGTCGAAATTAGTGGTTGGTATGACGAGCATTTGAAAGTGTGAGATCACGAGATGTAATTTTGGGTGGTGGGTGGTTTGTCGAGTTTGAAGTTGAAATTAGTGGTTGGTTTGACGAGCATTTGAAAGTATGAGATCACGAGTTGGAAGACAGGTGGTGGATGGTTTGTTGAGTGTGAGGTCAGAATTAGTGATTGGTTGACGAGAATTTGAAAGTGTGAGGTCACAAGATGGAGATCGAGTGGTGGGTGGTTTGTCGAGTGTGATGTTAGAATTAGTGGTTGGTATGATGAGCATTTGAAAGTGTGAGGTTACGAGATGGAGGTCGGATGTTGGGTGGTGGGTGGTTTGTCGAGTGTGAGGTTAGAATTAGTGGTTGGTTTGGCGAGCATTTGAAAGTGTGAGGTCACGAGATGAAGGTCAGGTGGTAGGTGGTGGATGGTTTTTCGAGTGTGAGGTCAAAATTAGTAGTTGGTATGATGAACATTTGAAAGTGTGAGGTCATGAGTTGGAAGTCGGGTGGTGGGTGGTTTGTCGAGTGTGAGGTCGAAATTAGAGGTTGGTATGACAAGCATTTGAAAGTGTGAGGTCACGAGATGGAGGTCGGGTGGTGGTGGTGTGTGGTTTGTCGAGTGTGAGGTTGGAATTAGTGGCTGGTTTGGCGAGCATTTGAAAGTGTGAGGTCACGAATTGGAAGTCGGGTGGTGGGTGGTTTGTCGAGTGTGAGGTTGGAATTAGTGGTTGGTATGACGAGCATTTGAAAGTGTGAGGTCATGATATGGAGGTCGGGTGGTGGGTGGTTTGTCGAGTGTGAGGTTGGAATTATTGGTTGGTATAACGAGCATTTGAAAGTTTGAGGTCACGAGATAGAGGTCGGGTGGTGGGTGGTTTGTCAAGTGTGAGGTCAAAATTAGTGGTTGGTATTACAACCTTAAATATACGGCCTCGGTCTTAGCTTGATTGTGGATGGCCAGGACCGAGAGGTTCCTAAAAAGATTTGCGGGTGTGCGACATGGCACCAGAAAATGAGAAGTGCGGAAACAACCAACCTTTTGTCGGGGCATGATTGCGGAATGCCTTGACCGAGAGAAGGGTGCCGAAGAAGGGTCGTGTGCGTGCGACATAGGAACAAGGTTTGAGCCAAGCATTTTTTGTGGTATGATTGCGGAATGCGAGGACCGAGTGAATGCCTAGGAGGAGTCGTGTGCGTGCGATGTGGGAATAAGATTGACAACAACCAACGCATTGAGACCATGCGTGCATAGAGTGCGGAAAAGATGGAGTCGGCTAGGGACAGTTAGAAAAGGACTGGTGGCGACCAGATGGGGGTCCCGTAAATGTCGGCTTGATGGGTTGAGGACCCGGAAATATCGGGATGATAGGTTAAGGACCAGAAATATCGGCATAATGGGCAGAGTGGCAGAAAAAGTCAACAACAGTTAGGCTCGGTAGAGAACGTGGGTATATTGGACAGTTACAACTCATTATTGGCAGTTATATCCATGTCCAACATCTTGAGGGGCAGCTAGACCGATGGAGAACGTGGACCTGGAGTAGTGTCCGATTATGACCCACTACTAGTAGTTAGATCCACGTTCAGCAGTAACTGCCTAGAAGTTATTCCCCATACCTTGAGTTCGTTATTTTCTTAGGCAGATTGTTAATCTTTGGCTATAAATATAACTCTTGAGCTGCACAAGACGAATAAGGACACTTTGGTAGAAAAATAATGTCCAGTTAGTGAATGTGTATTTTGTGTGCAGCCTTGAGCATTTATAGCCCTTTATATTGTTTTGAGTTGAGATTTAATACAAGTATAAAGTTGGGCGTAACCCGTAATTCTATGTGTTTCTATTTCATGCATACTTATTAATCTGAGTTAGCTGTTTATTTGTGTAAGAAATAAGCCTTGGGAGTTGGCTGATTGTTTTGGTGCACGAAACAAGTCGTGCAAGGGGTGAAAAATTAAGTTGAAATTTCACTGCGTTATTGTCCCTTGTAACAAGTGGTATCAGAGCAAGGTTTTGCTGGATATTTATCAAAGATGGCCGAAGCAAAGACAACAAAAAGTCTGGTCCATGAGATGGAAGCAAGGGTGCGACGCCTTGAAGACTTGGTTGATGCCCCAATCTACGGTGGAGATGACTCTTTGTTCATTCAGATAGATAGTATGAATACAAAATGGTTGTCCATACGGGATAACGTGGCTGAAATGTCAGAATCTATTGGGTGAAATGTGCTTTTATTGGAGGAAGACCTGGAGTCAAGACTGAAGCAACTTGATATTGAGATCAAAATTTTGAAGAAAGCATTTGCCTCTGGAACGACAACAGCTCATGTTTCTTCAAATCGGTTCAAGATGCCTGAACTGAAACCCTTTGGTGGCTTGAGAAGTGCCAAAGAGTTAGAGAACTTTCTGTGGGATATGGAAACATATTTTTACAGTAGCGAAGATCCCTGAAGAGTAAAGGGTCTTGATTACTAGCATGTACCTTGCGGGGATGTTAAACTATGGTGGAGAGAGCACTTATCAGATGATGCGAGTGCGAATCGAACTAAGATTGACTCGTGGGAAATCATAAAGCGTGAACTTATAGATCAGTTTCAACCTCGCAACTCGTCATGGAGGGCGAGAAAATCCCTTTAGAATTTGAGACATTCTAGACCGACTATGGATTATGTGATGGATTTTAACTCTTTAATGTTAGATGTGAAAGACTGTTTGAAGAAGATAAGTTGTTTAACTTCTTATCTAGTTTGCAACTGTGGGCGCAAACTAATCTAAGGAGGCAAGACGTGAAGAACTTTCCCTCAGCTATTGTTGCGGCTGATCGCTTAATGGACTTTAAAAAAATCAAGGGTAAGAATCCTGATACCAAGAAACACACTCAAAGGGACAAGGGGAAGACTAAAGCCAATGAGACGGAGGCAGTCAAGTCCGAGGGATCTAACAACAGGAAGGAAACAAAAGCGAGCTTTATTTCCCGTGACTGTTCCATCCAAGGGTGCTTCATTTGTGATGGATACCACTGCATGAAGGACTACCCTAAACGTGCAAGGGTAACGACACTATTGGCCAAAAAAAGAGGAGCCTAACGAAGATACTCTTGCAAGGGTGAATTCGATGCAACTGCTGAATGTTGTGCATGCGGATAAATCAATTCTAAGGAAGGGATTGATGTTTGTCAAAATCTGCATCAATAAAATAGAAGTGATGGCATTGGTCGATTCGGGGGCCTCACACAATTTTGTTGTAGACCAACTAATTCAGAAACTAGGATTGGAGATGTCCCTACATAAGGCCAGATAAAATCCATGAATTCTGAAGTCAAGCCAAACAAAGGCATGGATAGGGCTAACCTCCAAGTGGGAAGTTTGTAGGGCAAGTCGAGTTGGTTGTTGTCCCCCTTGATGATTATGATATCATTCTAAGGATTGAGTTTCTGATACAAGTGAAGATGGTGGTGATGCCTCACTTGAGAGGGATTTTCTTTAGTGATCCCAGTAACCCCTCATTCATAGGAGGAACTTATGATTCTCCATATGACAGAAAGTTGGGACGCCTCGCAGCCATTCAGCTAGTTGAAAGCCGAGTGTAGGAAGAGGAAGCGGATGCGTCGACTTAGTTGGAGATGAAGGTTAGAGAGGGCCAAGCGTCGGCCTGTATTAAAGTCCAAACGTTTGTTGAGTCTAGACATTCGGAAGATGATCGAAAGGTAACTAAGAAGGACCCCACACATCAGCTTCTTGCGAAGATGATGACTTGTCTAGTGTGTAATCTGGGCAAGATCGAGAAGAAGATGGAAGTGGGTCTGTTGCAACGACCGTCACATATTCTAGGGAGATTATGTAGATATCTCTCAAAGGCCTTCGTTCTCGGTTTCCCAAATGCGAGCGAGAAGAACTCTATCATGGGAGTGGGTAGATCAGCCAAGTATACAGTCTTAATGGGGGTGCTGAAGGCGTGTTCAACAAAGAAGACCGATGAAGTGTTTTCCAAATAGTTGGGTGTTGCAAAATTCTATAATACAAGCGGAAAGACCTCTATCCATGGAGTGGATAGATTATTCAAGTACACGGTCCTGATGGAAAGAATGAAAGTGGTTTCGGCTAGGAAGACCAGTGAAGTATGGTTCACATACTTGGGCGAGGAAAGATTGGCGCAGGCCCCAACGAGGACGTCGGGTTTTTCTAGTGGGGGTGGTCTGTTACAACCTTAAATATACGGCCTCAGTCTTGGCTTGATTGTGGATGGCCATGACCGAGAGGTGCCTACAAAGAGTCGCGGTGTGCGAAATGGCACCGGAAAATGAGAAGTGCGGAAACAACCAACCTTCTATTGGGGCATGATTGTGGAATTCTAGGACCAAGAGAAGGGTGTCGAAGAAGGGTCGTGTGCGTGCGACATAGGCACAAGGTTTGAGCCAAGCGTTTGTTGTGGTATGATTGCGGAATTCCAAGACCGAGTGAATACCTAAAAGGAGTCGTGTGCGTGCGACGTGGGCGTAAGAGTGACAACAATCAACACATTGAGACAATGCATGCATAGAGTGCAGAAAAGACTGAGCCGACTGAGGACGGTTAGAAAAGGACCGATGGAGACCAAATGAGTGTCTCAGAAATGTCGGCATGATGGGTTGAGGATCCGAAAATATCGGTATGATTGATTGAGGACCGGAAATGTCGGCATAATGGGCAGAGTGACGGAAAAAGTCAGCAGCAATTGGGCTCGGTGGAGAACGTGGGTATAGTGGACGGTTACAACCCACTACTTGCAGTTATACCCACGTCCAACAGCTTGAGGCGCAGCTAGACCGATAGAGAATGTGGACCTAGAGTAGTGGTCGGTTATGAACCACTACTGGAAGTTAGACCCACGTTCAATAGTAACTACCCAATAGTTAGACCCACGTTCAACAGTAACTGCCTAACAGTTATTCCCCACACCCTGAGTTCGTTATTTTCTTAGGCAGATTGTTATTCTTTGGCTATAAATATAACTCTTGAGATGCAAAAGATGAATAAGGGGACTTTGGTAGAAAAATATTATCCAGCTAGTGAGTGTCTATTTTGTGTGCAGCCTTGAGCATTTATAGCCCTTTATATTATTTTGAGTTGAGATTTAATACAAGTATAAAGTTGGGCGTATCCCGTAATTATGTATGTTTCTATTTCCTGCATACTTATTGATCATTGTGAGTTAGCTGTTTATTTCTGTGCAAGAAATAAGCCTTGGGAGTTGGCTGATTGTTTTGGTGCGCGAAACAAGCCATGCAAGGGGTGAAAATTAAAGTTAAAATTCCGCTGCTTTATTGTCCCTTGTAACAGTTGGTATGACGAGCATTTAAAGTGTGAGGTCACGAGATGGAGGTCGGGTGGTGGGTGGTTATTCGAGTGTGAGGTCGGAATTAGTGGTTGGTTTGGCGAACATTTAAAAGTGTGATGTCATGAGATAAATGTATGTTAATATTAAGTTTAAGATTAAACTTAATTTTTACAAATTAAAACTAATTTTAAATTAATTAAATTTGAATAATATTAATTTTATTTAGAATATTTATAGATAAATAATATTTTATATATATTTATCCGTACAAATGCACGTGATTCATGCTAGTTAGTCTAGAAACTCTAAATTACTTATACATATAGGCCTAAGCCCACTAATAATAAAATAAGCCCTAATTGCATAAAAGACAATAAAGGCCAATGACTTTCAATTTTCTGACAATCATTGCTTAAACTCACAATCTCCCTTGTAAGCTTGATTTGGTTCGAGATTCTTCACACCGAGCAGCTCTCGCATCTCCGTAAATTTGACTTTTGCTAGTGCCTTGATGAGAATGTTTGCACGTTGCTCTCTAGTGCTTACGAACTCTACAACGATTTGTTGGTTTTCGACGCATTCACGGATGAAGTGGAACCGAGTGTCGATGTGTTTTCTACGTCCATGAAACATTAGGTTCTTCATTAATGCTATTGCGGACTTGATGTCGACATAAAGAATTACTGGCCTCAGCTCACATCCGAGCACCTTGCAAAACAAGTTTCTTAGCCAAAGTCTTTGGCACGACGCTGCAGTAGTTGCCATAAACTCCACCTCACATGAAGATAAAGCAACAGTTCGCTGCTTTTGAGATTGCCATGTGATCAGATTCCCGTTGAGATAAAACATCATTTGTCTAGTACTTTTTCTGTCGTCCATGTCACCGGCTAGGTCGCTGTCAATAAAACCAACGAGTTCTTCAAATTCTCGTCCTCTTCTTAACTAAATCCCATAGTTCGTTGTACTCTTCACGTAACGAAGAATGTGTTTTACTGCTTGGTGGTGTAGAGTGGTAGGCTGCCACATGTATCGACTCATTATATCGGGTCGAGTGTGTGTCAAGTAACTGAGATACCCGATGATACACATATACTTCTTCAGATCCACTAAGCTTCCTTCCACAACCTTTTTGAGCTGCAACATTGATTCCATCAGATACTTTCTCGTGTTGCAATCCTCCATTTCAAACTATTTCAACACCTTCTTTGCATAAGCCTCCTATTTCACCTCGATGTTATCTTTCTTCTGGTGCACCTCGATACCAAGATAGTACAAGAGTAGCCCAAGATCACTCATCTCGAACTCCTTCATCATCTGTTTTTTGAACTCCTCAACACCCTTAATGCTTGATCCTATCACGATCAAGTCATTGACGTATACGCCAACAATGAGTACTTCTTTTCCATGGTTTCTCGTATACACAACATGCTCTTGAGAATAATTCACAAAACTGAGTCTCGTCATTTTCTTGTTGAGATAAGTGTGTTTATTAGTTAATGATAAATATAAGTTTAATTTAAAATTATTTATAAATAAATATTTAAAATATGAATTATGTAAGTAAACAAACTAAATAATATTTTATACATTTAAATTAAATTAAATTATATTTTATTATAGAGAAATCGTATTTAAATAAAATAATAATAATTATGTTAAAAATAATAAAATAAAGTAATAGTTTTGATTTAAGTTTAATTTAAAATTTTTAATTTCAATTATATTTGATTTAATAGTAAACAAACAAATTATATATGTGTATATGAATGAATGAGAAATATAAGTTTAATTTAAAATTATTTATAAATAAATATTACAAAAAATTAATATTCTTATTATTAGAAATATATAGGTAAAAAACTAAATAATATTTTATACATTTAAATTTTAAATAAAAGTTAATTATATTAAAAATAATAAAAATTAAAATAATAGTTTTGATTTAAATTTTATGTATTTAAAAACTTAAATTTAAATTATATTTAATTAAATAATAAAATGACAATTTAAAATGAATAAAATAATTTTAATGCAAAATTTAAATTGTAACTATATTTTATTAAATATAAAAAATAAATTTTAATAAGTTTAATTTGATATTTAAAATTATTTATTATCGAAAATTTTAAAAAATAATATTCTCAATATAAGAAACATATAAGTAAAAACACTAAATAATACATATGTATTTAAAATTTAAACTAAAATTTTATACTTTTTTACAAAGAAATAATATTTATATAAAATGATAATTTATGTTATAAATAATAAAAAAGTTAAAGTAATAATTTTGATTTAAATTTTATGTATTCAAAATTTATAAATTAAATTATATTTGATTAAATATAAAACAATTAAAATAAAATTTTAATAAATTTAATGCAAATTTACATTTTAATGTAAAGAAGTTTAATAATAAAATTTAAATATATTTGATTAAAAAGAAAAAAAAAACCATTTTTAATAAGTTCAATACAACTTTAAATTTAATGAACATGTTTATTGCTATATATAAAAGTTTGTTTATGAATTAATTTTAAATATATGTTTAATTTTAAATTTAAAACTATATAAAAAATATTTAAAAATTAAATAAAAATTTAGCAAAAGAAATATTTAAATAAATAATTAAATAATATTTTGTTCTAAAAAAAATTATATTTATTTTAAAAATAATTATTAGGTTTAAAATAAAAAAAATTAAATTATATAGGAGTAAATAAAAAATACAAAATTTAATGCAACATAAGTTTTAATATGTTTTAATACAAATTTAAATAGAAAATATACAAAATTTAAATAGAAAAAAGCGAAAATTTAATCAAAAATAAGTTTAATAAGTGTAATATATTTGTTTTTATTAAATTTGTCTAAATATAAAAAAGCTTAATGTAAATTTAATACAAATATGTTTAATTCAAAATATTGAGGTGTGTTTAGGAATTAATCATAAGTATAAGAAAAAAATATTTAATTTATTTAAAATTAAAATTTTGATTAAATAAAAAATAAATTTTTAATAAGTTTAATGTAAATTATAAAAGTGTGTATAAAATAATGATAAATACAAGTTTAATTCAAAATTCAAAATTCAAAATTATTTTTAAAATTTTGAGAATATTTAAAAATATTATATATGAAATGTATAAGTAAAAAACAAAATTATATTTTATGCATTTAAAATAAAATTATATTTATTACACAGAAGACATATTTGTTTTATAAAAAAATAATATTTATATTAAAAATAATAATAATTAAAGTAATATTTTTTATTTAAATTAATGTATTTAAAAATCTAAAGTTCAATATATTTGTTCAAATATTAGAAATGTAAAAATTAATGCAAAACAATTTTTAATATGTTTAGTGTCAATTTAAATTTAATGATAAATTATAAATATATTGGATTAAATAGAAGAAAAAAAATGTATTTTTAATAAGTTTAATTAAAATTAAAATTGAATGAAATTAAGTTTGATGAAAACAAATGTGTTTATGAATAAATATTGAATGTATCTTGATTGATCAATTTTAATTCCATTTGATTTAACTGAAAATTGTAATTTTAATAAATTTAATGAAAATATGATTTAATGCAAAAAAAAATAGTTTTGTTTGTGAAATAAAAATGAATATAAATTTAATTTAATTTAAAATTATATTTAAACATTATAAGAATATTTTAAAAAATAATATTCTTAAAATATAAAAATATAATAAAAATAAGTTTAATGATAATTTTGATTAAATAAAAAAAATACAAATATAATAAATTTAATGAAAATACTTTTAATGCAAAATATAAAATCGTTTTTATGAATGAATTTAAAATTTAAAATTTAAAATTATTTATAAATATTATAAGAATATTAAAAAACCAATAATGTTATTAATATTAAAAATAGATAAATGAAAAACCAACTAATATTTGATGCATTTAAAATTTAAACAAAAAATATTTTGTTACAAAAAATCATATTTATATAAAACTAGTTAAACTATGTTAAAATTAATAAAAATTAAATTAATAGTTTTGATTTAAATTCTATGTATTATATTTGATTAAATAGAAAAAAATGTAAAATTTAATGTAAAATAATTTTAAAATAAGTTTAATACAAATTTAAAATATTTAAATTATATTTGATTAAATAGAAAAGTGATGAAAATAATTTGAAAATTTTAACGGAGATAAATTGTAATAATATTTTTATTATAAAATAAGGTAAATAAAAATAACATAAAATTTTATGTATTTAAAAACTATATTTTATTAAAATAAAAAAATGTGTATGTAAATAAATATAATTTAATAAGTTTAATGCAACATTTGAATTTAAATTATATTTTGTTATTGTAAAATAAAAATTGTGTAAAAAATAAAAATGAATAATATAATTTTATAAATTTATAAATTTAATGTCAAAATTAAATTTATTTTAAACTTTTAGTTATTAAGGATAACAAATAAGTTTATTTATTTTCAAACTTAACCTACATTATTTAAATTTGAAAACCAATAATTCCAACTATTTATCATATATCAAAATAAATTATATCATTCACCTAAAGATAAACTTATATTTAGGTACAATAAAATAAAAGAAAACATACTTAACTTTTTAACTGGTAAAGTTGTCGGTAAAATATATTATAATAATATCTGCAATTAAATATATATATATATATATATATATATATATATATATATATATATTAAATTGAATAAACACATTGAAACAATAAATATAATTAAAAAAACATGCATTCTATTTTATTATTAACTTTAATAATGATAATAATGTCTTTAATACCTAAAAATGTTTTTTTTATAAAACTATGATAATTTTGTTTTTAATAAAATAAGAATATGAATTTCTTAAGGTGGCTAAGGAAATTGCATGCCATATTATTGTCCAATTATATTGGTAGTTAATTATGAGAAGTCTCTTCTTGAAAAAAAAATAACTTCAAACCCAGACATGTAAATTTAAGATTAAGAGAGGATTGAGAAATCTCATTTAAAAGTTTTCAAATAAAACATAATCTTAAATTTTCTAATATTATTTTTAACATGATTGGCATATAAATTTACAATAGATATTTATCATGATTGGCATATAAATTTACAACATATATTTAACTAACAAGAAAATTATTATTCAAGTAATTTTTTTAAAATATAATGAAATAAAATTAACAAATAAAAAAGAGAAAAAATTAGGATTATACTTTAATAAAATTAACTAGACTTAGACCAGTGTGAAAAATTCTACAACATTGCATGATTTCCATTGGAATTAGACTATATCATTTTGTCTAACCCAATTGGTGCATGCAACGAACATATTTATAGAACAAAACTATTTACAAACTTATAATATTTAAAATGATTAAAAAATTACTTAAACAAATATTCAAACTAAACAGAAATAGAATCTGAAAAAATAAACAATAAATCGAGAACTCGACCTTGAATTATATAACAAATTATCATACATAAATACTCATTTCAGAAATCAGAATCGAAAAAATATAGAAGAAGATATTTTCTAATCGAAATCAACAAACAATAATTAAAAAAATGATTAGATATAATTATTTAAAAAAAGATTTATTAGATAATAATGGAATAAAATTAAAGAGGACAAAGTTGGAATTATATCAAGAATTATTAGATTAAATTTTGAAAACAAAAAAGAAAAACTTATTATTAGTTAGTATTTTAAAAATAAGGATACTCTTATATAGATTCAATCTTAAATATTTCTTGATAATCAGAAACTCAACAAAAACTCATTAAGACGGGATATTAACCAAAAACTAGATTTAATCCTACTAAGTAATGACAAATTTAAAAACAAATAAGTCGTGATCCATTTTTGTTTGTTGGAAAAGTTTGAAAGAAATAAGATTAATAGAACATAAAAATATAAAATTAGTATTAGAGATTAATAGAAGAATTGATTTTATATTCCATTTTTTTTAGCATTGAGATTATAACAATAATACTGTCACATCAAAATTGTTATGCACAATTAATAATAATAAAATTCTATTTTTATAAAAAAAAAAGTCTCTCTAAAAACAAAAAAGATAATAAGTATTATTTTGTTAGAAAATTCATAATAAAAAAGCACTTCCAAATATCAGCGGGCTTAAACTGTGTTACAAGCATATTCTTTTATAGAAATAAGTTAAAATAAAATGAAAAATGAAAAATGTTTAGAATAATAACATATATTTTCACAATAGAAGAATTAAAAAGAGTATTTTTACTAGGGTAGCACAAAGATAAGTACTCTATCATGAAGTTTTTACCACCTTGATAAAATAGAACAAAATGCAATTATAAATATATTTGATTAAATAGAAAACAAATGTAATTTTAATAAGTTTAATACTAATTTAAATTTAATTATAACATGTTTAACGCAAATATATGTAATTAATGATAAATATAAGTTGAATTCAAAAATTAAAATTTATTAAAAATATTATAATAATATTTATAAATAAATAATAATCTTAATATATATATATATATATATATCTATATATATATATATATATATATAAACCAAATTATATTTTGTTATAAAGAAATACTAATAATTAAAGTAATAGTTTTGATTTAAATTTTATATAAAATTTAAATTAAATTATATTTGATAAATATAAAATAATCATAATAATTTTTAATAAGTTGCAAATTTAAATTTAATTAAAATATGTTTAATATAAATTTAAATTTAATACAAAATATAAAAGTATATTTATGAATTAATGATAAATATTAATTTAATTTTAAAATATTTATAAATAAATATTTAAAAAATAATTAGTAGTCTTACTATAAGTACAAACTTAAATAATTTTTTATCAATTAAAGATTAATATAAGTTTAATTCAAATTTAATAAAAATATTTTAAAAAATAAATAATATTCTCAATATAATATAAATAAATAACATACTAAATGATATTTTATGCAATGAAAATTAAAATTAAAATTGTATTATATTTTTTTTTATGGAGAAATCGTAATTCTATAAAAGAATATGCTAAAATAATATAAATAAAGTGAAAGTTTTGATTTAAATTTTAAGTATTTATAATTTTTATTTTAAATTATATTTGATTAAAAAAGAAAATTTTTAATGAAAAATAAGTTTTTAATAATTGTAATACAAAATTTTAGTTCAATTTATTTAAATATTAAAAATGTAATTTTAATAAATTTAATGGAAATATGTTTAATAAAAAATATAAATGTGTATTTAGAAAGAGAAATGATTAGGTGAGGGAATTTGGTGAGGGAATTTGGTGAGGGAATGACGTGGCATAATCTTATTCGCTGAAAAAATCAAATAATTTCTCTATTTTCTCTCTTTCCTCCCACTTTTACATTTTTTGAAGGTAATGCCACGTCATTCCTCACCAAATTTCCTCACTAAATTTCCTCACTCTATCACTCCTCATTTAGAAATTAATCATAAATATAAGTTTAATTCAAAATTTAAAAATATATAAAAATAAAAATATTCTTAATATAAGAAATAAGTATTTAAAAAATAAGTATTTAAAAAATAAGTAAACTTTTTTATATAAAAAATATATAAGTAAAAAATAAATAATATTTAATGTATTTAAAATTTAAATTTAAATTATATTTTGTTATAAAAAATCATATTTATATAAAATAATAAATATTATGTTAAAATAAAAAGTAATAGTTTTGATTTAAATTTTATGTATTTAAAAATTTAAATTTAAATTTAAATTATATTTGATTAAATAATAAAAATATAAAATTTAATGTAGATTTAAATTTGAATTTAATAAAATAAGTTTAATAAAAAATTTAAATTATATTTGATTAAAAAGAAAAAATTCAATTTTAATCAATTTAATACAAATTTTATATATATATATATATATATATATGTGTTTAATGTAAAATATAAAAGTACAAGTGTATAATAATAAAATAAATGAATAGATATAATTATTTAAATAAAGATTTAATAGATGATAATGTAATAAATCAACAAAGAGAAAAGAATTGGAATTATACCAAGAATTCTTGAATAGATCAAGCAAAATCTTAAAACTATGAATAAAAAATATATCACTAGTTAGTATTTTAAAAATAATGACTCTTGGTATAGCTTCAATCATAGTTATCAACACAATTAATAGGTGGCTTTTGTATGTAGGAAATCTAATATCAAGCATTTGTTCCAAATTAGGGACTTACTTGTTCTATAGGATTAATAATAAAAAATAATTTCATTTCTGGTTAGATGCTCCAAAGTGAGATAATTTAACCCTTAACAAACAAAAAATAATTTAATAATATATATTTTCCTCCATAAATATATCTCTTAAAAGCGCTTATATTTTCTCGTTTGTTACTATTATTGAAGTTTATTAATGAATGTTAGTTTTATATTGTGACTCGTTTTATTCTGGCATAGAGTTTATGATATTTCTAAATAATCAGAAACTCAACAAAAACATATTATTCTTTCCATTTTCACTGTCATACATTTTGGAATTAATTAACGACATTATATATCTAAGCATAGATGACAACACACTCTTCATGGAATTAGCGGACCCCATTCGAGATTATTATATTTTTTCATATATACAATTTGTATTTCATTTTAGAGATAATCAAATCTCAATAGACATTGAATCGTAATTTAGAACCTAATGACATACCAAAATATGTTGACGGAAGACCACTAATTCTGAACCCCAACGCATTTTCCAATCTCATCCTTCTTTTTATTCAAAACAGAATTTGAAAAAAAGATGTCTCACTTAATAAGATTAACTCGAAGACTAGAACATGCACCGAATAACCATAAAATATTGTTTAAAATTCCTATAGGTAGCATGAACCATGTAGAACGTGTCATTAGCGAAAAACAAATGTGAAATAGAAAAATAATATCTTCTTAACCCAAACTCACTCCACGGATAGTCACGAGTTTTCTACAAAAAGCCATTATTTTTTAAAGTGTTTCCATAACAATGACGAATAAAAAGAGAGAGTGGATCATATTGTCTGATCCCTCTAGAGCTCTCGAAAAATCTCTAAGAACTCTCATTAACAATGACATAAAACTTAACCCTCGAGAGCCAAAATCTCATTCAACCAATCCATTTCGTGCACTTATTTCCATTTTGTTCATTACGTCAAACAAAAATTCCCAATTGACATGATCATAAGCTTTTTCGATGTCAAACTTGATAAAAGCACATTTTACCTCTTGAATTAGCTGAATAAATGCACTCATTGACTATTAATACGACATCATATATTTGACGACCTTTCGATGAACGACATCTTATACTAGATATGACTGTCTCTAACACCCTCCGCAACCTGTTGGCTAAATATTTTGTGACAATCTTATAGAATGACGAAGCTGTTGGGGAAAAACCCTGACAGAAACACAAAAGAAGAAAAAACCAAACGAAAGAACACTAACAGAATTTGATAACGGAGTTCGGCCAAAATATTGCCTACGTCTCCGAGCACTAAGGCTATCAATTAATAAGGAAGAAGAGATACAAATTTGGGTGCAATAAACCAAAAAGGGGAGAGTTTCTTTTATACACTAAGAAACTTCCCCAACTCCCATCATCTTCCAATGTGGGATTTATGCTAATTGTGAATATAGTTTCTTTTATATACTAAGAAACTTCTTTCACTCCCATTATCTTTCGACGTGGGATTCTAATTGTGCCAAAAACAACAAATCTCCACCTTGGCACAATATCCAAATACTAATCTTCAATATTAAAAAATAAACCTTTAGTGCTTCCAATTGGCGCTCTTCAACGCCGACTCAAACGCGGAAGATGTTTACCAAATCTAAACAGTTAGATTTGGTTTTCCCCATGTCTTTCATCTCGAACTCTTTACCCAATTGAGCCTTCAATTTGTCAACTTCATATTGGCTCTTTGATGTTATCAACATATCATCAACGTACAAGAGTATATAGATGTAAGACTCATCTTGCAATTTGCGCAAATACACACATTAACTGAATCTGCTTCTTGTGTACTTGTGCTCCATCATAAACTTGTCAAGTCGCTTGTACCATTGTCTCGACGATTTCTTCAACCTGTACAATGATTTGTTCAACTTGCAAACTCAATTTTCTTTATCAGCAACTTTGAATCCATCTTGTTGATAAATGTAGTTTCCTCGTTCAAATGACCGTGTATGTCTGCGGTCTTCACATCTGGTTGAGCTAGCTCCAAATTCATCTGCGCTACCAAGGCCTACAAATTTCTAATGGAAGAGTGTTTAACAACGGGAGAAAGTACCTCATTATAATCACCTCCTTCCTTCTGAGCGTAGTTTTTAGCTACCAATTTTGCCTTGTAGCGAACATCAAATTTTTCAGGAAATCCTTCTTTCTTAGCAAAGATCCATTTACAACCAATAGCCTCCTTCTCTTTTCGTAGATGTTTCAACTTGCATGTCTCATTCTTCTGAATAGATTGCATCTCATCTTCCATAACACCTCTCATTTTTCCATTTTCAGTACTTCGACTGACATCTGAAAAAGTGGATGGAACATCATCTACGACTAGAAGTGCATAGGCCGCCATGTCAACAAAATTGACCTGGTTTTTGAGTAACTCGTCTTGGCCTGTTTACAGCAATTGATTCATGTTGTTCTGAAGGTTCTTGGGTTGGAACCTCTTCCTCATTTAACTCTTCGTCTGTCGTCGGAGAGTCACTTATTATTGGGCTTATCTTTATCTGCTCAAACTCCACCTGTCGCGGAGTACAATCAATTTTGTCTGGTGTTACCTTATTCAACATTGAATAATCATCAAAAGTAACATCTCTACTGATAATGGTTTTCTTTGCATCCAAACACCAGAGGCGATACTCTTTAACTCCCGTAGTAAATCCCATAAAAAGAGCCTTATTTCCTCGTGGATCCAACTTTGATTCAACTACATGATAATATGCAGTAGAACCAAAAATATGTAAAGAATCATAATCAGTTGCAGGTTTTTCAGACCATACCTCTAATGGAGTCTATCCACCAAGTGTAGATGATGGTAGGCGATTTACCAAATGTTGAGCGTATGACACAGCTTCTACCCAAAATTTCCTGTCTAACCCAGCATTAGACAACATACATCGAACTTTCTCCACCAATGTCTTGTTCATACGTTCCGATACTCCATTCTGTTGTGGTGTTTTTCTGACTGTGAAGTGTCGAACTATGCCACACTCTTGGCATACCTTCTGGAATGGATCATTCTTGTATTCTTCACCGTTATCAGTCCGGAGAACTTTGATCTTTCTTCCTGTCTCGTCTTCAACTTGAGTTTTCCATTTAAGAAAAATCTCAAACACTTCATCTTTGTTCTTCATAGTAAACACCCAAACTCTTCTGGAAAAATCATCAATAAAAGTAACAAAATAATGTCTACCTCCAAGAGAAGGAGTCTTGGCAGGTCCCCAGACATCTGAGTGCACATAATCCAAAATACCCTTGGTATTATGCATAGCAGTGCCAAATTTTACTCGCCTTTGTTTTCCCAGAATACAATGTTCACAAAAATCTAACTTACAAACTTTTGTACCATTCAATAATCCTTGCTTGACAAGAGTTTGCATAGATTTCTCACCAGCGTGCCCCAATCGCATATGCCATAACTTTGTTGCCTCTAATTCCTTACTGCTCCCGGAAGTTGATACACATGATGTCCTATTAACTGTACTACCTTGATAGTAATACAAATTATTACTCTTCCTGATAGCTTTCAACATCACTAGCGCTCCAGATATTACCTTAAGAACTCCATTTTCCAATTTCACATGTAGGCCTTTCGACTCCAAGGCCCCCAAAGAAATGAGATTCTTTTTCATATTCGGTATGTACCGAACATCTCTAATAATTCTGGTGGATCCGTCATCATTCCTCATCTTGATTGAACCTATGCCCTTTATTTTACATGTATTAGCATCTCCCATGTAAACAACTCCACCATCTAGCTCCTTAAAGTCAAAGAACCACTTTCGAACTGGTGTCATATGATAAGTGCAGGCTGAGTTCAATATCCACGCATCAGGATGTGATGTTGTGTGTGACATCGATAAAGAGTATTCTGAATCTGCATCACCTTTGTTTTCTGCAACATTCGCATCTTCAGAATCTTTCTCTTTCTTCTTCAACTTTGGGCAATTAATCTTCCAATGTCCTTTCTCACGACAGAAAGCACATTCATCTTTGGCAACTCTACTTTCAGATCTTCTTCCTTTCCCTTTTGATTTTTTCTGCTGACGGCCTCTGACCATCAATGCTTCATCTGCTGTACCTACTTTGCTTTTTCTTTTATCCTGCTTTCTCAATTCATGACTATATAAAGCAGAACTTACAGCATCAAGAGAAACATTTCCTTTCCCATGAAGTAACGTTGTTTCTAAGTGTTCAAATTCATCAGGAAGGGACGATAGCAACATCAAAGCCAAATCTTCATCCTCAAACCTAACGTCAAGGTTTAACAAATCCGCTACTAACTGATTAAACTTAGTTATATGCTCATTCATCGTAGTACCTGATTGATATTCAAACCGGAACAGTCGCTTCTTCATAAGGAGCTTATTCTGACCACTCTTCTTCAGAAACTTGTCCTCCAATGCTTGCCACAGTTTTTGTGCAGAAGTTTCATTCTTCACAGCATACTTCTGCTCTCTGGACAGGCACGACCGAATTGTTCCGCACGCCAATCGATTCATGATACTCCACTCTTTTTCTTCTATACCATCTGGCTTTCTGACCTCAATAGCAACATCTAGACCCTGCTGAAAAAGACAATCTAGAACCTCACCTTGCCACATGCCGAAATGCCCAGTTCCATTAAAGATCTCCACCGCAATCTTCAAATTTGACATCATTGTCCTCGTCCAGGATGACGAAGGAGTTGACGCCCCTTTTGAAGACTCCACCATGCCAAGGACGAACCTTCGACTCTGATACCACTTGTTGGGAAAAACCCTGACAGAAACACAAAAGAAGAAAAACCAAACGAAAGAACACTAACAGAATTTGATAACGGAGTTCGGCCAAAATATTGCATACGTCTCCGAGCACTAAGGCTATCAATTAATAAGGAAGAAGAGATACAAATTTGGGTGCAATAAACCAAAAAGGGGAGAGTTTCTTTTATACACTAAGAAACTTCCCCAACTCCCATCATCTTCCAATGTGGGATTTATGCTAATTGTGAATATAGTTTCTTTTATATACTAAGAAACATCTTTCACTCCCATTATCTTTCGATGTGGGATTCTAGTTGTGCCCAAAACAACAGAAACGAGACTATATGCTTAAATTCTTTGACATTAATAGTTCCTGGAACTTTACGAATGAAATATATCAATGTAGAGCTTCAATTCTTATCAAATGATGAAAATCGATAAAAATGATCAATTATTTCTATAATTACCGTCTTAAAGAAAATTTATGAATTGATATCTAATTAAGTTATATCTCAACAAAATGATTGACGATAAGCTGGTGTATGTGCGATTTTATGAAACTGATACCAAAATTGGTTACATGTAACATGAGCATCTAAGCATATATTTTTTTTTTCATGTTATGTAATTGAATGTATGGGATTAATATGATCAACTGGCTCCTTTGAAAATATGTATAATACCTCCATCAGGGACACTGTGCCATCCAAATGTCTTTGTAATCGTCCAAGAACTTCTTATTGTAAGTGAAGGAATGGTACTTTTAGCAATCGCAATTCGTTGTAACAGTCAATTTCAACTTATTCCACCACATATCTGTAGTAAGGCTTGACCACTCTTTCCTCTTGCTGTCATTGGGGGTTCTACTAAATGTCCTCTTTCAAGTAAAAAAAATATGAAAAAATGTATTCCCTCTATTAAAATATTCGCCAAAGTAAAAAACAAAAATTCATTGCATTTTAAACGGTCGTGAAGAATTATTTGAAAAAAATAAAAATAAAAACCTTTAGAATAATACTCATAAAATTTTACTAGAAGTAGTTTACAAAGAGTTGTGCACTTTTGTAAACAAAATTTTAAATCAACACCCAACAAAAAGTTTTTTCTTTTAAAATAATCCTCGATTAAGGCAAAAAAAAGTTCCTAACCAACACAGCACCGTACGTAGGCTATCCTCTCGGTCGATGCTATGTAAAAACAAACCTAACCAGAGTAAAATGATAATCCAAGTCCCAATTAGGAAAAATGACAGATCAATACTTGATCAATTAAATTCTATCTTTACCATAGTATACACTATCATATATCATATATATATATATATATATATGATCATTCAAAAAATACTGACATTTATATATGATCATTCTAAAAATACTATTTGTTAATAACATACATTAATAATTTGTTAATATTCAAGCCAAGCAAAAAAATTATATGTTGATAGTACACACGGTCATTTATTCTAAAAAAACGATATTTATTAATAGCATAGGTAAATAGTTTGTTAATATTCACGTCATATAAAAACATATTTGTTAATAGTACACACAATCATTTTTTATCGTCCAAAAACGCTATTTATTAGTAGTCTAGATGAATAATTTGTTAAAATTCACATCAAATAAAACATATTTGTTGATAGTACACACGATCATTTGTTTATGAATATCCTAAAAACGCTATTTATTAATTACATATATGAATAATTTATTGATATTCCCACCAAATATATATATATATATATATATATATATATATATATATATATATATATATATATATATATATATATATATATATATATATATATATTTTATAATACTCACGCTATATATATAATCACTCTAAAACGCTATTGGTTAATAGTGTACTTAAATAATTTGTTGATATTCATGTCAATCAAAACCCTATGTTTTAATAGTATCCACAATCATTTGTATATAATCGTTCTATAATAATAATAATAATAATTATCGACCAAACACTATTTATTAATAGCTTACACAAATAAATTGATATTCGTATCAACAAAATGTCATTTGTTAATGGAATCACGAAATCATTTATAAATAATTAACATAAACATACCTAAAAAACAATCAAGTGACTCTAGGTGAATACCACACATGCAATAATAAGGAGACAACGCCAACAACAACAACGATCATCTTCAGGTTTGATCTTTTTGTGCCTAAACTACTTTTATAATAAACTTATACAATTTATAATTTGGACAAGGAAAATATAGCCTTTATGTCAAACTTGAATCCACATTTTCCAAGTTTTATCCAAACTCAATTCAAATGGGACATTATGTAGACACTAAAATTTGACTTATTCAAATTATAGAAAAATTTCAAATAATCTAAAGTTTTGAAAATAATTTTCCACAAAAAGGGACTTAAAATAAATAAATTTATTCTCATTTTTATTCATGCCATTAACAAAATTTGAAATTTTTACATTTCAATTCATGTGTTCTTAAATATTGCACAGTTACTTAATTTTCCGATTCGAATTTAATTATGAGATCATTGCTAAACTTTCTATTGAATCTAATTGGATCAATTAATCCTAGAAAAGAAACCCTAAATTTAATTTAAAATTCTCTATAAACACAATGTTCATTATTGAGCTCTAACTCAAAAATAGTCTTGTAAAAAGCTTCTTAAATACATTCTAAATGAAGTTAGGAATGTTTACAATTAATCTTGAAGGATTTAAGGCATGTTTGCCAAAAAAAAACATAAAAATTCTATAAAAATCTTCTAATTTTAAAATTGATATCCATTTAAACTCAGACCTAGAGGCTTTACCCAACATGTTTTTGACTCTAACAAACATAGGGAAGCTTCTGACATGATTAGAATCCAAATTGAAAGTCCTAAACATAAAATCCAATTTATCGGACACTTTTTGTCGGAGCTCTGTTGACACCCTTCTCGGTTGAATGATGATTCCAAACCACGATCAGTGTGTTCTAAATGGGGGAGAAGAACAACAAATATAAATTATTATCAAATTCAAATGTGAATTTTTGATGAAATTTAATGTAAATGGATAAGATCGAATGCCAAGTGTCTTGAGATGTCAAGAGTCTAGGAATGATAGACTTCTGTTCTTCGAGTCTTCACTCAATTGAGTTTTCTTCGAGTTTTTTACTCAATTGAGTGTTCTTTGAGTTCTTGACTCGTCGTATTTTCATTGAAATCCGGTGATTAATTCAGGTACTTTTTCAAGTTTGTTGCGTATTGATTTTGGTGCTGAATCACTACTAGATTCGTTGTACCCTAGGAGAAAGTCATCTAGAATAATCTCCCAGCACAAGGGGACACGGTGAAACTGTTTTAAGGGAAATGAGCTAAGCACATGCCTCAAATCAACATTGTATTCTAGTGATTTCGTTCTTCTTTATTTTAATTTAATTTATTTGTAACATCATTTATATATATTTCTGTTTTTTCAAGACAATATATCTAACAATCTTAAAACAGTTTTCGTGTGCTAAGTTATTTAGTAGCTTTTTCTGTCAAAAGTTTATGTCTTTGATGTTTCATATACAAGTTGCGATGTTGCAAAAGAGATGATGACTCATTTCGACAAGCTGAAATTATTCATCTCAAAAAAGAGAAGAATCGACTAATAAAGATAAGTCTTTATTATACATGTATATATGTTAATTATTAACATTTTATTTTCCTTATCTATATATATATAATGATGCGTAATTTTTAAAGTGTCCGGACTACCAGGTCGAGAGCTGTGATTAATTTGGATATATATGTGAAATTAATGGATATTTGAGTCAGATTGTGGGCTGACCTGCCCATAAACATAAAATGGTTAAAAATAAAATTAAAAATGCTACAGGTATGTTTCGAACATGCAACCTAACAAAACAAATACAACCCTTTAATGAACTAGGCTAGTAAGACTTTATATTTTAACTTTAACACCAAATTTGATGAACGTAGGATGTTTTAACAATATAAGTTCAACTTTTTAACTAACTAATCTATTTATTTATAATGATGCTTGATTTTCAAAGTATCTGAATTGCCGAGTCAAGAGCTGTGGTTAATTTAGATATATATATGTGAGAGTAATGGATATTTGAGTCGGATTATGGGTTTACCCGCCCATATATATATATATATAATGATGCTTAATTTTCAAAGTATCCAGGTCGAGAGTTGTTGTTAATTTGAATATATATGTGAGAGTTAATGGATATTTGAGTCGGATTGTGGGTTGACCCGCCCATAAACTTAAAACGGTTAAACATAAAATTAAAAATGTTACAGATATATTTTGAACTTGCAACTTAACAAAACCAACCCTCTAACTAACTAGGCTAATAAAAATTAAATTCAACACCAAATTTGATGAACGCGAGACGTTTTAACAATATAAGTTCAACTTTGTAACTAATATATATATATATATATAATGATGCTTAATTTTTAAAGTGTCCGGATTACCGAGTTGAGAGTTGTGGTTAATTTGGATATATATGTGAGAGTAAATTAAAAATATTATCACATTTTTACCGTATTTTTGTTTACTCAATTTTATATCTTTACTTGTGCAGATGCACTGACTACATGCTAGTGTTGTTAAAAGCTTAATTTTTATATGCTAATATATGTTGATATATAATTTTTCTCAAAAAAAAATGTATATGCAATATATAAACGCTATCTTGAAAATAATTTAGATATTTGTTTTCTTTTTATATTAAAGACTTGTTGGTCACTAAAATTATTATTAATAATAAATGAATAGTAATGAAAAGTTAGCTTTAAAGTTTCATAGAATTGATGGTTATATTTAAGAATAATAACTACAATTATAATTAATTGAAACATATTGTTTCAGTTTTAAAATAATTAATAATAATATAATTAATTAAGCTTATAATTATAAGAACATAGTAAGATTACTAAATAAGAAGAGATGATTTATTTATTTATACATGTATATATATAAATTATTTATATACTACATTTTTTAATATGGTATTAAGATATTGTTTAAATGTGTATATATTTGTTTGTTGACAGAGTTGAGTTAAATAAAAAGAATAAATTATTCTAATTAAAGAAACAGAAATCGTAATAGAGATAAAGTTGAAACCAAGAAGTTGAAGTGTTTTGTAGAGTTGAATTTGAATAGCAAAAAAGAAGACTCATAATTATGCGTTATTAATATAAGGGAATTTTGGTTCTAGATCTCAATAATAATATCTTATTTGATTTGGTATTACAAGAAAAATCTTAATTGATTTGGAAAATGATGTGGCATATGTGCTGACAACATCGAATACAAACGTGCAACCAAAAATAAATGTTCAAGCGGTTTCGGCTTAAGATGCTTGAAACATTATGATATTTTTTTTGTAGAAATCATGTGACATAATGATGAATATTTATTTGATTAAATATTCTAATTTCTTTATAGAAATAATATGTTGAAATGAATATTTTAATTGATTCAACATTATAGTTTCTTATATTGAGATTGTGTGAAGAATGATTTATATATGAATAAGCATTTTAATCTCTTATATAGAAATTTTATATGAATGATTTTTCAATTAAATATTCACAATAATAGTTATCTTATTAATTTAATGATAAGTATAACACAAGAATTGTCTGGAAATGTCTTGATTAAAAAAAACTTTGGATTTAATTCACATAGATGTGTGTTTTAAAAGGTACCAACACGAATGTGGGGGCAAATATTTTTATTGATAATAACACAAAGTATTATTGTGTATGTTATAATAAATAAAAGGATAATCTATTGTTAGAGAAATATTTTCTCTACAAAAGATAAAGTTGCGCAACTTAATATAACAAGAAAATGACTTCTTTAAATTTGCTTAGTTGGTGCTCAATTTGATTTTATGAGGGTTTAAAATCAAGAGACACGTTTTTCTTTAATATTATTTTCATACAAATCTGAAGAACAAATATCTTTAAAATAGATTTTATGAAATAAATTAATAAAGAAAATTTGGCTTGTAAAGTCTTGTATGACTTATAATAATGTTTACAATAATGGTATGAAATTTGATCATATTTTGATTTTAATCAAAAGTTAATAAATGTGACAATTATGTATACCATGAAGACAATTAAAATTGTTATTTCATTACGTGTCTTTATACGATATTTTTATCATTAAAAATTACGATAAAAATGATTAAATTCATTAAGGATTCGAGTTGTACTAAACAAGGTATCATGTTCTTATCAAATGATAAAGTGATATGAAAGACTTTACGTCTACACGTGAATATGTTTACACTTGAAAGTGCAACTATATGGATAAAAATCTTCTAACAAAAAATATATTTTTTGTGAAATATGTAATCGTTTACACGAAGGCATAATAGTTCTAAGACACTTTGTCTACTAGTTAGCCAAGTAAACAATATTTTTACAAAAGATTGTTTAAATGATAAGTATGTATGAATGCTTATGCTTATTAGTAGATATTTCAAGATTTTCTAAAAGGATATTTCTAATTATTGTGATAATGATATGAAATTAGACAAACTTAGAGTAAATGACAAATCTAGACATACACGTCTTAGACATAATATCATTATACTGTACTCTCTAATAGAGTTATTACATTTGACTATGTTAATCAAAGATAACATTGTGAATCCACTAACCAAACTATTTAATAAAGAGTTAGTTTAAAATTCTTTTAAGACATGAGCCTACTATAAGTTGGTATGAAGGAAAACCCAACCTATGTAGACTGGAGATCCCAAGAACTAGGTTCAATGAGACAACCTAATTGTACTGACTTGGAAAGTTATTCTTGATGATTAATCATACATTGAAACAATATATATTTTGACGAGGATAAGCAAATCGATTTTAATGATTATTTGTGAGAAAAGAGATCACCTGTGTGAGGGAGAAGTGGGGCTGCTTTGAAGGAATTGCATAGGTCAATTCTAGACCCTCTAACAGCCAGGCGCATATTCCATGGCCAAAACAGACACAACCATGAAAGCTTAACATGTATCAGGGAGAATTCTATGTGAAAGTGTGTAATCGTTTACTCAAATGGCAGAATAGTTCAAGGACATTAAGTCTAATATCAACTAGTAAAATTATATATTTCTATAAGGGAATGTTCAAAGGGTTACACTTACCTATCCTATGTAAGATTCAACTATTGAACCTTTTATAGTATTAATTTTTTAATTTCCATTAATGTGGGAGATTGTTGGAATTTAAAACTAATTTCCATTAATTAATTGGAAATGTGAATTTGGATAAATAAATTAAATGTAATTTAATCCAAATAAATATAAATTATAACCAAATTCAAATGTGAATTTTTGATGAAATTTAATGCTAGTGGATAAGATCGAATGCCAAGAGTCTTGAAATGTCAAGAGTCTAGGAATGACAACCGTTGGATGAATTATCGATTGATAAATGAATTTATTGTGATTGTTAAATTTCCATCTATAAATATCATTTCTTTTTCACTCATTCCATAATCTTTTTAGAATTCGAAAAGTTTTTCTTTGTTTTCTTGAGTGTGTTCTTCGAGTTCTTCACTCAACTGAGTGTTCTTCAAGTTTTTCACTAAATCGAATGTTCTTTGAGTTATTGACTCGTCGTATTTTCGTTGAAACTCGATGATTGATTCAGGTACTTTGTCAAGTTCGTTGCATAGTGATTCTGGTACTGAATCACTACTAGATTCGTTGTACCCTAGGAGACAATCATCTGCGATAAACACCAACACAAGGAGAGACGATGTAGCACAATGAGATACGGTGTAGTTGTTTTAAGGGAAATGTGTTAAGCACATGCCTCGAATCAACATTGTATTATGGTGATTTCATTCTTCTTTATTTTAATTTAATTTATTTGTAACATCATTTATATATATATATATATATATAAATATATATATATATTTAAAGAAAGATATCTAATAGGTTGGATTTAATGTTTAAAGTAAGAGCATGTGGTGGTCAATAAAGTCAAGTCGGTTGGACATAATTCTCTTTTATGATAGGAGGTCGGTAATATGAGTTAATTTAGGCAAAATAACTTTTTAAGTGTAGCTAAAAGATAATACAAGATGTTATCAATTTTATTATATATTCATTAAGATTAAGAAATTTTAAAATAAGATAATTGTTTGATCAGTTATTATATTATAATTTTTAAATTAATTAGTATTGAGTAATATTTGTAAAAATATTAATTGATGATAACATTTATTATATTATTATATAAAATATAAATAATTGGCGACACGATAATGTCCTACATCGTAAGTCATAATATCGTCACCGACACTACAACAAAACATGCATTCAGTGACACATAATTACCCACGCATATTAAGCGTTGGCAAAAGTTAGACAAAAAAAAGTTTTTGCCAATATTTCTAATTTATGACAACTTTTATGAATTATATTTTTATTTATAATTTCTAACCTTAATAAACAAATAATTATATAACATTTCATTTTAATATTTGTTTATATGTATTAATTTTTACTTTTTAAAATTAGTTTGTTTTTAATAATATAGTCGATTAAACATTGTAATGAAATTATATATTATTTTCATTTTAAAGTTTAAATTTATTTATATTTTGAGTCAATTATATATATATATATATTTAAATTAATTAAATAGAATTAATATCAGACTAAATAAAATAAATAAAATCTTTAAATAATATAATAAATTAATTATTAAATAATTCATTTATAATTTACAGTTAAAAATAAATATATAAAAAATTCTTATCAAGACCATTCTTAGAGCATGGCTATCCATGACCCAAAAATGGGTCATGATGTCGTTTATAGTTGATTTTGTGGATTTATCATGACCAAATGGTTGGTCATTCAATGACCAAAACCACACTCAGTTCATTGGGTTTTGGTTCTTGTCAAATTGTGACAAAAATCACAACAAAACCCATCCAATAAAATGCTGCCATTTGTCAGCATCTGATTGGTTGCCCAGATTTTTTTTTATCTCTTATCTTTAAAATCCGATTTTAGTATTATTTATAATTTAAAAAAAATAAATAAAATATATCAAAATTCATAATTTTTCGAGATCTATAAATAGAGACCACTCTTGCTATATTTCGGAGCACAAAAAAATCACAATTTTCTCCATTTTTATTTATTATCCTCCTTTATTTATAATTATCCATAATTAATACTGAATTATTATGGATAATTATAACAATAATCCAAACACTTATTAAAAATTATTTATTATTTTTTTAATTTAAAAATAAAAATAATAATTTTTAATTCATGATCAAGATTTTGTTGGAAATGGATAAACACAATGACCAAAATCTTGGTCATAAAGCTCTTTTCATGATCATGACTATGATCATGACAAAAAAAATAGGTTATTGATAGGGATACTCTCAATTCTCTCTCTGTCCGAATGTCGTAACTCTCATAGCGAATCGAATACGGTGCTTAAGAGCCACTATCGATACTCTGCGTCCGATTCAATATCGTCGATTCTTTGCCGCTGGTGAACGCCGCCAAGACATCTGACAACGGCCTCACCTATAATCATCTTTTAGGTTCTAGAAAGCGTTCTAAAGATTTAGTTCATCCGTTGCTTGGATATTCATTTCAGTCGAATAACTATTGTTGTTCTTTCACGTTTCTCGGTGAGGACATTTTGTTACAGATCCAACATCTACAGTTACAGATTGAACAATTCATTTCTTAACATGTGCGTCTCCTTTCTTCTTCTTTGTATATTTCTTTATTCATCATTTTTGATTTTAGATTTGAACTGAACATGTGCATTGTAAAATGTAGACAAAAAAAATGAAAATCGAGGTTCATTTTATGAGTACATTGATGTTCTGTTCCTAATTATGTTTTTTCGTTTTGTTTTGATTCATATTCCTCGATTTTAATTTGATGAAATACATTATGGTTTGAGTTACATCAACTAGAACCTTATTGAAGGGAAGAACACTCTGCACTTCCATATCCGCAAGCATAGTCAAGAGTTAACATGTTTACGATCTTATCTTCTTAATTATTTTCTTGATATATGTGGCATTAAGACGCTCAAGGTTTGCAACTGTTTGGATAAATTTCTATAATAGCCACCAAAGTGCTGTCTTTATATGTTATCCCTTATGATTTCTAAAAGAATAGCTTCGAAACAATTGTGTATAAACTATGCAAATGAGAGACTTCAACAACTTTTCACGAGACATTTGTTTAAACTAGAACAACATTTTTGAGACATTCAATACAGATTAATAAAAATCTTCATTAAAACTACAATAACACAATGATAGTGTGTTAATAGAATTGACTAGACAAAAGTGGATTTTAAAGAGAATCAAAGCATTCTTGATCTCTTTAAGAAGGTATTTCTTACGTTTTAATATAGTTCAACTCCATATTTGGCCATTAGTTTTAAGAAGAAAAACCATGCTTTCTTATCTTCTTCATGGTTGGGACTTCACAATAGATATCAACATTAGAGGAAACAAAGAAACAAGTTTTGAAAGGTAACCTGAAGACGCAAAATCAATTTCGCGACATCGGGTTGTTCATCACTTCAATGAACTAAAAAATGGAGTAATAACATTGTAATCCTATGAGTTTTACATACATGATGATTTTAATACAATTGAAAAATACAATTCCTTTATTGGATTCAGTCATCCTTATATAATATGTTATATGTAGATATTTGTGGTGAAAATACTCGAAAGACAATTCATGATATGCGATTATTCTCTTACAATATGGAAGATTTTTACGAGAAAAATTAAATCTTTTGTTTATCCAAGATCTTTCACTTCCTAATCTGTCTCCATGATACAAACAGTTATTCGTGGCGGGCTGAATAAGCAAAAGAACCGGAGGAAGACTCCATGAGATTAAGGTATTATAATGAGCTGAAAAGTAGTATTTTGTCACAATCACAAACTAACTAGAAATAGAAAAATTATAACTGAATGTGATTTTATTAAATTTGGTGTAAGGCTATCTTACTATGTTTTTTGTTTTGTTTTATATTCTGTAACTGTAAATATCTTACTCTTTAATTATGTATTTGTTAGTCATCCTTCACCATAACTCAAGAATGTAATGAAACATCATTAGAGAATTGATCAAGATGTTCATCTGTTTTAGTATTCCTTATTCAATATTCTTGAACTATTATGTTTTAAAATCCTGCTTCTGAGTACTACTGATATTTTACATTTGGATTTCATTATGTTCTTATTTCTCAACTTCACTTTTCTCTTAGCTTGGCCATCTAATTTTTTGTATTTGGAAACATTGTTCTTGTTTCAGATTATGATTGAGCATCAGGAACTTCTAAACCTTCTTAACCTCCTGACTCAAAATTAAAAAAAAAAAAAGCTTGCTGGGCCATTTCAAACATAACTGCGGGTAACAAGATACAGGTACCGAATTTTCTTCAATTGACTAAGTTATGTTGGAAAATGTAATCTCAGGTCCACGTCTATGATAGATAATGTCATCACCAGCTATAAAGCTGGTCATGATGTAATTCTAAAAAAAAGTTATTTTTTAATAGTTTTTATTTTTTTAAATAAAAAAGCACAGTTCTTTGTAGCACTTATAATATTTTATTATTTTTTTTCTGGAGAGATGTTCATATGGTTAAAGATATTAGTTAAGTCATTAAACATGGTTGGTTGCATTTGAAATTGCGTAATTTCTACATTCTTTGTATCTACATAACTAATTGTCATGTGTATTTTCAAGACTCTTAAGGTTCTGGTCGTTTTGTCCTTGTCTCATATAAATATGACTTGAATAATTCTATTGTAGATTAGAACAAATTCTATTCCATCAAACCCTATAGAGCCTATGAACATCACAGCTGTAAGTGCAATATTTAGATAGATTTATTTGAACTTGTTAATATTTGTCGGTGATTAATGATTCATCTTTGTTTATCATATCACACCATTAATGTTTAATGGTTTTTTTGGTGAGCTGCTTTCCGACAAGAATAGTGATCATCACAAATATATTCTTTACATACATAGCCAAAGTTCACTCGAAGATGGAAATAAACGGGGACCTAATGTTTGTTTTTTTATTTGAACATTAGCACATTATTAAAAACTTGTAATATGGTAATTAATATTTATTTATTTGACTATAATATTATTTTATGAGAAAATATTGTTGAGAAAATTTATGTTTCTTTTGTTATTATTTAAATTATAAATATTGTATAGGAAATGATTTTTTAAATGTTTTTAATGATTATTTAATTTAAAACCAAAACACAAACAAAAATTAAAAAAATTAAATTGTTAAAAATTAAATTGATTTTTTTGTGACGCTTAAATTCATGTTACCGACGCTTAAATGAGCGTTGTTATAACTTGCGCCGACCTTGCTTATGGCAACGGATGAATAAGGGTCGGTGATATTTTTGGCGTCGCTTTTAAGGGTTGCAGAAGTCTTTTTAAGGGTCGCCGAAAGTCTTTTTTGTTGTAGTTCAAAATCACTATTAATCAAAAGAAGCGCGATCAGCACAAGCGACACGGGTGGCACGATAAGCACAAGAGGCACGGAACAGCACGGGCGACACGGTTCTTGTGCATTTGTAAGTGTCACTGGAATTTTCCCCTCGATTGCAGTTTATCTGTGATCATTTATTAATGTTTTTGAAATTACTTTGTTTCTGTCATTATGGGAAGGGGAAGAACAAAATTAATAAATTTAAAGAAGTTAGAGATTTTGTGCTAGAAGGAATTAAAGAAGCAACAATCAAATAAATTGAAAGAATTGTTGAAGAAGTTATCAAAACAACAGTAAGATACCGACACAAGTAAATAATTTGCTCCAACTTCTACTAGGCAAATACTTGTTGAAAATAATGCAGAAAAACAGGGAGATAATGAAGGATCTTGGAAGATACACTATAATAAAAGAGTTAATCTGTTTGGGCTCAAGAATCAGATTACAAAGCTTCTTATGCATGCCAAAAGGGGAGAAATTGTCATCAATAAGGAGAATGCACAGTAGATTATAATTCAACTCAACATCAACTATTTTCAAGACTGGAATCTACTTTAAAAAAATATGAAGAAATTGTTTAATGGTCAGTTGCTACAATGAAGGAGCTGATGAAGGCTCCCAAATCTAAATCATATACTATCAGGAGTAACTCGACATAGAAAACTAATGAAGTATGAAATAACAACAATGCAAAAAAGTCAGATGATCATTCCTATAAAGGGAAAATCTACTTGGGTAATACACAGACAAAAGTGGAGGTACTAAATTCTCCATTTGAATTTAAATTGCCTACTTCATAAAAAATTGTATAAAGGAATGGGAAAATGTAGTTGTGGGAAACTACATAGCGAAAAACAAAGTATTCTTCTCAATTACTAAAGATGCACATTTGAAGCAATGAGAAGAAAAAAAGTTGTAGAAGATTTTAGCAAATGTCCATGATTTATATTTCCTTAAATTCAAGAAGGGATCTAATTTGGAGGAAGTTTTAGAAAATTGGCATACATATATAGGATCCAATTGTATGAAGTTGGAAAAATTGTCTGAAGACTTGAATCTATTGAGTAAGCCAAAAGAACCTGCACAGATATGGTTCAAGCTCTGGAATATACATGTACATATGTACAATTCTGAAGCCCTTAGTCATTTTGAATGTTTATTGGGTAAACCATTATACATGGACCCAATTATTGAAGGAGGAAAACACCTATCATTTGCTAGAATTAGTATTGAGGTGCATCCTAGAAGCACACTACCGAAAATTATGACAGTAGTAGACAAAAAAGGAAAACCTACTATCATGAAAATCACTTATGAGTGGAGGCCAGACAAATGCTCTTTCTGCAATGGCCAAAATGTGATTTAGCTAAGGAAAAAGATCAGAAATTCATAAAGGCCAGAAAGTAAAGAGACAGGAAAATGAAATAGAGGTGCCTATTTTCAAAGAGAAAAATGTGGTTAAAAAATAGGAAACAGGAGATAAAGAAAATTCTGCACAAGAAGAAAACAGTACGAAGAAGGAGATGAAACCTCAACCTAATCATGTTGAAGAGATAGTTGAGGATTCTCAATCAAATCAAGTTGTAGTAGTTGCTGATGAAAACAGAGAGGAAGATATTCAGACTAATCAAGAGGAAGAAGAGAATTCTAAGGTTGATACAGAGGAATTCAAAGTTGTTGAGGATTCCAAAGCTGAAGCGAAATGAAATAAAGAAAATGATCTCGAAATTCAAGTTGAAAACAACAAAGTGAAGAGCCTAAAAATCATGAAGAATAATTCTTTCTATCAAATCAAAACGGGTTTATATAAAGAAAGAAATCAAAATGAGAATAGACAGTATTCATCAACTTTTTCAATTAATCCCCCTTTCATTACAAGAGGAAGGAGAAGGGGAAAAGCATGACAACGTGTTGAAACATTAGGTTGATATGGAAATAAAAATCATGATTGGGATAATTGAAATTTGATACAATTTGTAATCTTTGTTTATAATCTCTGTTTTTTATATGTTTGATTGTTACTAATAAGGTTCTTTAGGGTCGTCTAATTATCATCTTTTAATCATAACTAAGATTTTTCTAGCTTTGATTCTTGACTCTCCCACTTTTGAGATTTTAATGAAATAATTTTTAACCGTTTTCAAAAAAAAAATATAAATAATTAAATTTAGAATTTATTTAATAAAAGTTATATCATTTTTATAGTTCCTACGTATCTATTATTTATATAATTGATTTTGAGGTTGATTACAAGTTATCATCCCAAGAATTAAATATATACCTATATATGTATATATAATATATATATATATAATATATAATATATATATATATAATATATATATATATATTATATATATATATTATATATATATATTATATAGATATATTGTTTTTTTATTATATATATAGATCAGACATATTTATTGAAATTTTCTCCAGCCTTTTTTTTTTCATTGTTTTAACGGTCTTTTTAGTAATTGGGAAGGATACTTTATTTTTTACTATATAGTTTCCCACAACTATATTTTCCGTTCTTTTATACAATTTTCTTCTACTTTAGTAGACAATTTAAATTCAAATATAGAATTCAGTACCTCCACTTTCGTCTGTGTATTGCCGAAATAGATTTTTAAAGCATTATCTTCTGCCTTTTTGTATTGTTATTCTTTCAGACTTAATTATTTTTTATGTCGAGTTGCTCACGATAGTATATATGAATTAGATTTGGGAGCTTCGTCAGCTCCTTCATTGTAGCAACTAACCATTGAACAATTTCTTCATATTCTTATTTTTTCAGCAGATTCTAGTTTTGAAGATATTGGATGTTGAGTTGAATTGTAATATGTTGTGTTTTCTCCTTATTAATGATAATTTCTCCTTTTGGCATGCGTAAAGAGCTTTGTAATCTGATTCTTGAGCCTAAACATATTTGCTCTTTCATTATAGTGTATCTTCCAATTATCTTTATTATCTCCCTGTTTTCCTACATTATTTTCTACATGAATTTTCCCAGCAGCAGTTGGAACAGATTACTTATTTGTGTTGTTATTCTGCTACTCTTTCCTGACTTCTTCACCAATTTTTTCAATTTCTTTAACTGTTGCTTCCTTAATTCCTTTTAGTACAAGACTTGTTTAGATTTATTACTTTTATTCTTCCCCATCCCCTTCCCCATTATGGTAGAAATAGAGTAATAGAACAGAGTACTTTTAGAAACTCTAAGAGATGATTACAGATAAACTACGATTGAAGGCAAATTCCAGCAACGCTTACAAATGTACAAGAAACCCTATACTAATGGCACTTAATGGACGACTTATAGCGCGAGACAATATCGTGTCGCCCGTGTCGATCGTGTCGTGCCTCCTGTGTCTATTGTGTCGTCCGTGTCAATCGTGCTATGTCTCTTGTGCCGATCACGCTTCCTTTGATCAATGATGATTTCGACGCCAATTTGATGACTAATGGTAAATGTTGATGCTCATGATTTTTAGTAGGTAAATTAACGCATTAGATGGTTAAAGAATCTTCGTATGTTTGCATACACGATTAGTAGACTCCCTGATAATGGTAAATGTTGTTTATATACTAATTAACTTAACCATTTAAACATATATTTTCATATTCGTTTATCTTAATTGTTTAAACTTCAATGGATGAGGCTAATAAAAATCTAATTATAAATTTTTTATTACTAATTATTTAAGTTCTTGTATATTTTTTATGATCATAAATGTATACATTACTCATCCTTATTTTTTCAAGAATTTTACGTTATTTAAATATGAGTTTTATGGGCATATGTGTAAACAAGAAAAATATTTTAAGGGTACATTTGAACGAAAAAAATTAAAATTGGAATTTACATTAAATTTTAAATTTTGTTTTCACAAAAGTTGATATTAAATAAATATTATCTATGTTATTAAGATATATAACATTCAAAATTAAAAAAAAAAAATCGTTAGATTAAATGATAAATTAAAAATATGTTTTATTTGAAAAACATAGAAATAATAAATATTAGAATTAAGATTTCGAACTAAAATAAGTAAAACTGAGAATTAAAATTTACAAAAATTTGAATTTTAATATAATTACTATTATAATTCTTAATTTTTGAAACAAATATCGAAATTAATATTAAATTTCAAATTCTAATTCTATATTCAACTTTAGGTTTATCAAATACAGTCTAATTATTTGTAAAAAATGATCTATATAATCTAGAAATAAGATTCACATTTTAAGAGATTTATACCATACATATATATATATATATATATATATATATATAATTCATCTTTTAATGAGATTGATATAATCTACATATAATATTCGCAATATATTCACATAATCTGTACTTCCTAACTTTTAAGCGACTATAAATAGACCTTCGAGTTCTTATCAAGTAACTCTAAGCCAACATTAACGAAAACAACATGAACAAGTTATTCTTCAGTCTTTACTTAGCATTAATTATTCTTGTTTCTCGTAAATTTAATAATTTATCTCTATTTTTTAGGGGTGAGCGTTGGGTGGATTAATCCGAAATCCAATCCAATCTGAAATCTAAATACTAATTCGGATCGGATATTTCGGATTGGATTAAGATTGGATCATTGAGTTCGGATTAAATTAAATCGGATTGTATTAGGATTATCCAAATTATCCAAACTATCTAAATAAAAATTTAATTTTCTTTAAATTAAATTTGATCTCAATATAATATATATTTTACTTATCATCACTTTGACAACGAAATTTATTTTTATTATTTTTTTTAAAAAAAAAATCAGATTCAAATTTAATAATAATAAAAAATTTGAATTTTTTAAAACAAATTGAAAAAAATTGTTGACTAATTTCAAGTTGATATATATAAATATTTTTTAGTTTGGATTATCCCAACCATTTTGAATCAAATCCGTATTAATTAGTAAAATGGTTTGAATTACGGATCGAATAAATTTAGTTTGAATTTAATACGAATCGGACAAAACACTTTAATTTTACCCATTTGCTCACCACTACTATTTTCATATTAAGTTGAAATATGATGATAGACTTATTAATTAAAACATGTATGATTGCTTATTTTGACAGAGAACCATACCCATATAGTAATTGCAAAAAAGTGATATAACAAGAATGCTACTTTCAAAGGCGCATGTTTATGGGATGCAAATTGCAAAAAGAAATGTTTGACCAATTCACAACTATGATGCATATTGTTATAGTTATTCATTTATGTGTATGTGTAAGAGATTGTCCCTAAAAGCACAATTTCACAAACTATGGATGCCAACTAAAAATATTATAAATAAAAGGAAACGCTTCTCTCATTAATTATTTAATTGTGAGAAACATAGTTATTTTAATTTTTTTTTTATATATGGTCCATATGGATCTATTCAATAATTTATTTAACAGGTTACTTAAGTGATAATAAATGTTTTAATAGCAACTAAATGAGATAGTGTATTAGTCTTCTTACTTAATTCACCATAAAACTTTTTAAAATAACTACAAAATAGATTAAATTTTATTTATGGTTCAAACAAATTCTTAAAATTTTCCATAATTTAAAAATGGGGATGAATTTATAGTTTTCATTGTTGAAAGTTAATAATCATGGACACAATATTATAAAATATATCAAATTAGTAATATGTTTAAACCCTGAACAAATGTATGACATAAATTTTAATTTATAAGAATTATGGGTTAAAAACTTGCACTAATCGCAGTATCAAAATTTGGGGAGGGAAAAATTACCGATATTATAAGTATATCGAAAATACTTTGTTGTATATATCGAAAATATCAATTTTTTAGGTATACTGAAAAAAGGTAATGTATGGTATCGATATTGAATTTATTAATAAGATAAAGGTATGAGATTTTAAAATTTTAGGTATATCGGGATATACCAAAATACCGAAATAATATTTATAAATTAATATATATATATATATGATATTAATTTAATTATAGAAATATTATTTTTGAAAATCAAATCAAACTATAATTATACTCTAATATTATTTAATATACCATCTCTAGACATTCTATTTTACAAGATATAAAACTAATTTTATTTCACTAAAGTGTTTATTTTTTTTTTTCAAAATAAATTTAATTGAGTCAAATATGTTACCAAGGTAAAACACTATCTCGGTTACACTTTAGTTTAACTTAAAAATTATATCTATGTTTATTTTTGTTAACTCAAATTTTTTTAACTAAATTTAATTCTTAATATTTGTTGGTTTCTAATAATGTTAAAATTTTTAAATAAAATATTTTATGATAAATATATTTAGTTTTAGTTTTGTGTAATGTTTATATAATAATCATATTAAATTGTTTTTTTTCAAGTTAATATAATGTTTAGGTATTAAATGTATAATACCGATACCGTACCGAAATTAAGGTATACTGAAATCAAGGTATATCAAAATAAAAAGAAGG
>NW_025919843.1:0-31036 GCF_907164915.1 Impatiens glandulifera | reverse complement strand
GAAAAAACATAGAAAAAATTAAATTTAAAATTATAATTCAAAATAAGAATGTTAGAATTAAAAATTATAAAATTACATTCAATTAAATTGTATTGAATTGAAATTTCAATTCTAATTATTAATATTAAAAATGGTTCAATATTCAATTCTAATTATTAATATTAAAAATTTACCGGACAAAATATTTCATTTTAATTCTGAAGTATATATGGGTGATTAATTTTTTTTACTTTAATTTAAACCAGATATGATTCTCTTTGATCTTCCACAATTATGTACATGATGTATAATGAAACTTTATATTTGTAGTTTATGACAAATTCTTTTTATTCCAACTCGAATGATAAAACTTAATCATTAAGTAATTAAAAATTATATATATATATATATAAATTAAAAATTAAAAATAAATAATATTTTAGTATTTTGATTAATGAATTAAGTAACGTAATTGATAGAAGAAGGTAAAACAATTTTTTATTTCTAAAACGAAGTTGGACTGATTGAAAAAAATATAAAAAGTTGAAACATGTGCCAATATTAGAAGAATTGGTAGAAATGATCATATGTCAAAGCAAATCAAACCTATTTTTAGACAATTGAAGGGATTTCTAAAATCAGTTTAGATTTGGTTATTTAAATTATTTAAATGAAGAAAATAATAATTATCGATAATTTTGATAAGATGATTATTTTATTTATTTATTTATTTTTAATAAAAAGACTTAAAATATATATAATAAAAATAAAAAAATAATAATTTAAAATATGATATATTTTAATATTTTTTGGTTAATAAATTAAGTGATAAAAATAGGGTAAAATAACATTTGAGTGTTAATTTGAGTGTTAGAATTATTTAAATAACTCAAATCGAACAAATATAAATTTTAATTTTTAACAAAATAATTTTTTCCTTAGCAAGATTATGAATCATTTAATTTTCAATGAGATTGTATATTTTGTTGCATAGAAAATTCAATACTTAATTGATATACTAAATAACTAGGAGGATCCTCGTGCGGTGCACACGGATAAAATATATTTATATAACATCTCACGCTCATCAAATTTGGTGTTAAATTTAAAATATAAAATGTTGTTAGTTTAATTGGTTAAAGAGTTATATTTATTTTGTTAAGTTGCGAATTTGAAACATACCTATAACATTTTTAATTTTATTTTAAACAGTTTTAAATTTATGTGCGGGTCAACCCAGAATTCGACCCAAATATCTATTTTCTCTCACAATATATCCAAATTAACCACCGCTCTCGACCCGGCAATTCCGCACATTTTCAAAATTAAGTATCATTATATATATATATATATATTACGTTTGAAAAGTAGTTGTCATAATGTTATCTTTCTATTTGTATGTTTTTGTTTTGCAAAAATAACAAATTTTTAATATTTTTAATTCAATTAAAAGAAAGTAAAATACAACTAATAAAAGTTCCAATTTTTATTATTTCATGAATGTTTTCATCAATAAGCCATATAATAAAGTTGCATGACATATCCTTGAAAAACTTTTTTAAAAGTTCAGATTCTTTTTTAAGATGATTGTTATAAGTTGTTTTTCATTATATGTCAATATTATATCAAATGGACCATCTTATAACTTGTATTATTATTGTCACTTGTATTATTATAAATATAGAGAAAAATATTGACAAGAAAGGACAAAGAATATTGAATATTGAGATAAGTACATTTATTTAATTAATTATTATTTATACTAATAATTTTTATTTCTTATAATTACAGATTTAACACTTACAATTTCAAACAAGATTTTATAAAGTTTATTCACATTTTTTATGTTGTAATATTAGTTCAAAGACCTATTTGTATTTTTACAATACGAGGATCAAGATATGTCCCGATCCCCAATTCTAAAATTTGTGATATTGGGTTTTCTTCTATCAATACACAATTGTTCTTCGTCTTTCTTTCTTGTATTCTTATTTTGATATCTTGATTATAGTTCAACATGGTATTGTAGGAGCCGATCTTGCACCTTCAAGAAACTTCAGTTAATGATGGTCCATTTGATTTCGACAACGACGATCTTCTTGATGAGCCAGTACATTCTCTGAACCCTAATTTCAAAGCTCATCAAGAACACACAATTGATCCAATTCAAGTTCCTGTCCAAGTTTTTCCACTAATGGCATATTGAAGCGAGATTGCACAGATCCTTTTTATGTTCATCCAGGCGACATTCCAGGAGCAATATTGACTCATACAGTTCTGACCCGCTAGAACTACTTCGAATGGACTACCAGCATGCAATTGGCACTTACTACGAAGATGAAGATGTGTTACATTGATGGATCATTCAAAGCTCCGACTACACCTCAAGATGTTATTCGCTGGAAAATGATTGATGCAATGGTCCGATCATGGATAATGAGCACAATCGACAAAAAGAGAGAATTCACTTTCAGAGCACAACTACCTCTTTAGAGCTATGGAATGAAGTGAAAGCAAGGTATGAAGGTAAAAATGGTCCAACCTTGTATCGAGTCAAAAAGGATATATGTACAACAAAACATGATAATCTTGATTTAGAAGAATATTATTCTAAGGTACGTCTAAACTGGGATGAATTGTTACATCTTGAACCGCATCAGGTATGCTCTTGTGATAAATCCAAAATTGAAAATTGTGTGGGATACAAACTGGAAAAACAAGTTTTGACTAGGTATGAAAAACATAATTTACTGTTGTTCTTGATGGGTCTGGATGATTCCTATGAGAATCTAAAGGATAACATTCTAGTTATGGATCTTTTATCGAGTGTATATAAGGCTTTCACGATGTTCTTGAATGTTGAATCAAAGAATCAGATAAATCGACAAAATCAACAATCCAACTTACAATCTACCATGACAGTAAGAGATTTCAAAGAAGGTAGTTCAAAGAGATTCAAAGGAAATGATGGTAGGGCTTACAACAATGACAAAAGAAGAAATCTCTCATGTACTCACTGCAATATGAAGGGTCATTCTAAAGAGGGTTGCTATAACTAATTGGTTTTCCAGATTGGTGGGATAACAACAAAAGGAAGAATGTTGTGAATTCAGTATCATTTGACAACAATGACAAAACAGTCTCTTTACAAGATCAAATGAAGATGATGCAGAACATGATGAAAAGCTTAATTGAAGGGAATACTAGATCTGAAGCTAACATGTATGCTAAAAACAAAGAAATCAACTTCGAAGTAGGTAAGTTTTCTAGGCTCAATCTTTATTTTATAACTAATAATGAATTTACAATGAGCATGAAATATAGTTTAAACAGTTCAAAATAATTATGGTTAATAGATTCAGGGGCTAGTACACATATTTGCAATAATAGAAAATTGTTTTTTGATATTAAGAAAACAGAACATGAAATTACTTTATGTTTAGCTAATGGATCTAAGAAGACAATAAATGAATCTGATAATCTCAAATTAAATGATAGATTGATTTTAAGGATGTGTTATTTGCTCCAGATTTCAAGTATAATCTAATATCAGTTACAAGATTAATTACAGATGAAAAGGTTAAATGCATATTTTCTGAAAATGGATGTTTGATGTAGGGCCCTGAATTAGATGATATCCTTGAGCTTGACAAACGTGTAGAAAATTGTATTTCTATTCCATAGTTACTGATTTCCTTAAAGATTCTAATAGTGATGCTGAAACTTCATTTTCTACCTTAGATTGTAAAATTGTGCATTATAGATGTGGACACCCTTCTAATGAAGTTCTTAGAATATTATTTCCTTCTCTTATCAATAATATGGATCATTGTGAAACTTGTCAGATTTGTAAATCACATCGTTTACCTTTTCATAATAGCACTTCATCTTCTAAAGATAAATTTGATCTTGTTCATATTGATATTTGGGGACCTTGTAAAGAAGAATCATACACTAAAACGCCGTTTATGCTTACAATTGTAGATGACTACTCTAGATGCACTTGGACTTTTCTAATTTCTGATAAAACTGTTGTTTTTGACAAAATCCGAAATTTTTATTTAATGGTCAAAACTCAATATTCAAAGAACATTAAAACTATTAGAAGTGATAATAGAGCTGAATTTGTGAATTCAAAATGCAATATGCTCTTTGAAGAAATGGGCATAATACATCAAAAGACTTGTGTATATTCTCCACAACAAAATGGAGTTGTAGAAAAAAAGCATAGACATCTAATTGAAGTAGCAAGATCTCTTTTAAAATATTTCAACCTACCAATTAAATTTTGATCTTTTTCTATCATTACTGCAACATATCTAATAAATAGAATGCCAACAAAAGTTTTGAATTGGAAGTCACCATTTTCATGCTTAATGAGCATGAAGCTAAATATGATGATTTGAAAGTTTTTGGTTGCTTATGTTACATGACAAATACTTTTCCACAAAAATCAAAATTTGAAGATAGAGGCATAAAATGTGTCTTTATTGGATATCTTCAAATCAGAAAGGATATATTCTTTATCAGATTGAATCAAATGAAATTGTAATTTCAAGAGATGTTGTCTTCTTTGAGAATATTCTACCTTTCAAAAAAGATATCAATGATCAATCAAAACTCAATAATATTATAGAAATTACAAGAGATATTAACCTTGACAAAAATGATCAAAATAATGATGCATCTGAAACAAATCAAAGGAAAAGCACAAGAACTAAATATGCTCCAAATTGGATGCAAGACTTTATTGCAACTCATGTTAAATCAAAAGAAAATCTGATCTAGATTACACTCCACAAACTTATCATTTTCATTCTTTATACAAAGATCACGAGTATATAAACTCTTTGTCTAACTTTGATCTAACCACAACTCCACTTGATTTCAAGCAGGCATCTCAAGATCCAAAGTGGATAAAAGTAATGAATGATGAACTAAATGCACTTGAATTAAATCAAACATGGGAAATAACTAAATTACCAAAAGGCACGAAAGTTATTGGTTGCAAATGGGTCATATAAGCAAACTTAATTCTGATGGTACTTTAAACAAATGCAAAGCGCGTTTAGTTGCAAAAGGTTTTAATCAAAAGGATGGTATCGATTTTTATCATTGTTTTGCACCGGTGGCTAAGAGTGTAACTGTAAGATTGTTGATTGCCTAAGCAGCCTCAAATAGATGGATCTTGAATCACATTAACATAAATAATGCATTTCTTAATGGAAACTTAGAAGAAGATATTTTTGAAACTTCCACAAGGTCTAAACAATGTTGATAACACAAACACGGTCTGCAAATTAAGAAAAAGTCTCTATGGTTTGAAACAAGCATCAAGACAATGGTATAATGAAATATCTATTTTTTTATTGATATTGGTTTCACAAAATCACAACATGATCATTGTTTATATTTAAACAAAATGGTGTGAATATGATTGGTCTAGTATATATGTTGATGACTTGTTAATAACAGGGAATGACTATAAAAAGATCAAAAAGATCAAACATATGATTGATACTAAATTTCCTATCAAAGATCTTAGAAATGCAAAAAAAAAATTGGGTCTTGAAATTGTACAAAATGATCTTGGTATTTATGTAAACCAAAGGAAATATATTCTAGATTTATTACATGATACGGGTCTAATGTGTTGTAAACCCACAAACACGCCAATGATTAAAGCATAAAGTTTGAAGATTAAAATCAAGATATATTATGTGATCCTTCTAAGTATAAAGGGTAATTGGGAGACTTCAATATTTAAACTATACTAGACCAGATATTACATATGTTGTTCAACAATTATCTCAATTCATGCAAAAACCTCTCTTATGTCATTGGAATGCAGCTTTGTACTTAGTTAAATATCTAAAAGGTACAACATCATTGGGTCTTTTTATCTATGTGAAAATTATTCTTCCATAATTGCATATTCTGATTCTGATTGGGGTTCTTGTGTTGAAACAAGAAAATCTATAACAGGTTATTGTATATGTTTTGGTAAATCAGACATATCTTGGAAAGCCAAGAAACAAGCAGCTATTTCTAGATCTTCTGCAGAATTTGAATATCGTAGCCTTGTTGCTATAGTTTGTGAACTTCAATGGATTTCCTATATTCTTAATGACTTGAATTTTAAATTACAGTTACCAATATCTTTATATTGTGATAATAAAGTTGTCATACACATATCTGAGAATCTAGTTTTTCACGAAAGAACGAATATTGACATAGATTGTCATGTAGTTAGAAATCAGTATTTGGCTGGTTTTATTCAACTTTTTCATGTGCAAACAAAGAAGCAAGTTGTAGATATTTTCACGAAAGCATTGGATTTTGCTCAATTTCAAGAACTTCGATCACATTTATTTCTTCAAGATATTCATCTTGAGGGAGGAGTATTGAGATAAGTACATTTATTTAATTAATTATTAGTTTATACTAATAATATTTATTTTCTTATAATTACATATTTAACACTTACAATTTCAAACAAGATTTATAAAGTTTATTCACCTTTTTATGTTGTAATATTAGTTCAATGACCTATTTGTATTTTTACAATATGAGGATCAGGATATGTCCCGATCCCCAATTCTAAAATCTGTAATGTAACCAAGATATTGGGTTTTTATCTATCAATATACACAATTGTTCTTCGTTTTTCTTTCTTGTATTCTTGTTTTGATTTCTTGATTAGAGTTCAGCAGAGAATGATATGTCACCTTATGAGTAAATTGAAAATTTAATAAAAGAAAATTTTTATCTACATGACACATTATTCCCCTACCCTTTCTTATAATTTTAGACATTTTTCAAAATATTTTTTCCACTATATTTCTCTCAACTTAAAGAGTTATTTTTATTTATTAGTTTTATCCATTCTTGATTGTATCAAAAAAACTTTGTAATGTTTGAGGACAAAAATACGCAGAAGTTGACTCGTATGGTTCCTTTGGAAAACTTCTTTGCAAGTGCTGAAAATCTTGCTAAGATAATAAATGTATAAATATTTAATTGCCTCTAAAAGTAGTAATTAGGTGATATATAAAATAATTAAAATAATATATATATATATATATATATATATTTAAAGACATTTTAAAGTGGTAGATAAGTGAGAGTTAAAATGAATTAAGATTAATATATATTATAATACAAAAAAATAATTAATATTATTTTTAAAATTAATATTATCATCATGAATTAAAATTTAAGTCATAAAGTTTATTTTATGAACTAAGTAATATAATATACATATTTATATATTATTGTTACTATTTATTTTTATGAATTTTTCATATACAATTCAATATACATCATGTTTTATTTTTTATCTTTTAAAAATATTATTGTGATATTTGAAATTTGTTTAAGATAAATGATTGTAATGTTCTCTTACATTTAAAATTTAATAAAAATAAAGTAAGAATATTTTGATATTTTGTTGATAAATTAAGTAATTGGGATCATATCATGACTAATAAAATGATAAAAACATGTTTTTTAAAATAAATAAATAAACCAAATTAAACTAACTCATTCTTTCAAATCTTTAAATCACGTAACCACATAGTTGATCTTTTCATCCATCCTCTGTCTTACTAACCCATTCATTCACTACAACAATTTAAGAAAACTTGTATTAGGGTTCTAAACTAACCAACACACTTGTTATTTGCATGTTGAATGTTGATAGATCAGAAACAACTTGAAAGACGCTGGAATGTAATCCTGCAGAGAAAATGCTTAATGATGGCACTATATGGAAGGCACCTCAAGATTTTAAATCTTAAAAAAAATGTTTAATGAATTACCGCTTAGTGAAGCTATTCTACCATTTAAAGTTTTATTATGCGCTTCAACAGTATTATTTTCAAACTCACAAATAGTAGCATCTAAAAAAAAAAGTTGTGAGTTTGGAAATAATACTATTGAAGCGCATAACAAGACTTTAAATGATGGTAGAACAATTTCACTAAGCGGGAATTCATATTGAATATTGTTATCAAACCTGTCGTGATTGGGGAGTATTGAATATTGTTATCAAACCTGTCGTGATTGGGGAGGCCAAAAAACATTTATACCGTGACTCACTTTCTTACTAACATGAATGTAAGGCATTTATTCCAATTTCTATGCCAACATTGTACGTTTCTTGGACTAATGGAAGATAATGTTTCCAAGGTTCTTAATATGTCATCTCAATCCCGGAGAATTGTGATTTTTACAATAATTGAGTGTCTTGGTCATAATATGCTAAGATGAAGAGTTAACTATTTGTCTAGGAGATATTATTAGCTGGTCAAAACATCCCAATTGAGATCACCAAGTCTTGATGTTCTAGATGCAGCTATGAAAGTTGCATTAGAATGGGAAGCAAATTTATCTTTGAAGAAGGAGCATCCACTTTACATATATGCTGGTAGCTGATTTTGATCCAGCGGAGCTTTACAATCTGTTTCAGATGATTGTGTGGTGGAGCTGTGCTGCAATTATCATCTGAAATCCTTTCCTCTTCAGAAAAGGTTCTTGTCAGTAATCAAAACAAGATTGATCAACCCGGGAAAGCTCTTATGGACCACTTCAACATAGGTGTGTTTATGATCTGTTCCATTTATCATCTGATCTCACTCAACTTCTGTTTGACACAATGTTAGGTTGTTTTGATTCAAAGTTGAAGGATATCATTGGGCAGTAGAATCTGGACTGACCATTTGCGATTGACACCTTGGTATGATATCAGGTTTGTTTAAGCTCTATAACCTGTCGCACATACTCTTTTTAGTTGTCAGCACTAACTCATGGTAGATCTCCCATCTCGGAAGAAATTGTGCTATACTACGGTTGATAGCTAGCTAGGATGTATATAAACTGTTAATTTGGGAATGTTTAATGATGTCTTATAAATTCTATTCTTTGCAGAATTAGGCAAGAAACCTGCTGCGCTGCTGCGCTGCTGCGCTGCTGCGCTGCTGCGGTTATACACTTGTTTATTGCTTTAAAATTGTCATCATCAACTTTATTGGATGCAAATTCAATTTCTCATCGTCAACTTTGTTGGATGCAACTTTTTTTTTTTCTAACCCTGTTTCTCCTACAATAATAAATACCTGATAGTCATTAACAACATTAAATTATTTTATTTTTCTTTGAGATTTTTTAATCTGCCTGAAACTGCTTTGTCATTGTTGATTCTTCTCTAATTAGCTTAAGAGTAACCTCTACTAAACAAAATGTCATTTGTGGGAGTAATAAATTTTTTTTCACTTCTCTCTTTCTTTACATTTTATTTATTTTAAAATATATTTAAAAAAAAATAATAGAAATAATAAATTAAATAAAAAAATTTGTAATTATAATATATATATATTTTTTAATATATATATATTATATATTAAATATATATATATTATAAAATATTAGTTAAATGCCGGAAAAACATATATGAGTTATAAAATTTGTTTATTACTAAATATAAAAAGAATACAAAATTTATATAAAAATTATTAATTATTTTTAGTTTCGAGTTATCTTTTTCTCATTCTTTATTATATTTTTAGTTTCGAGTTATCTTTTTCTCATTCTTTATTATGTAATTAGTTGTTTATTTAAAAAATTATATTTTTTCTTTTACTTTTAAATTATAAAAAGTTATATATATAATAAATTTATATATTATTAATTTCAAAAACATATTAATATATATATTTTGTAATTAAAATATTAAATAATAATAATAATAAATTAAAGTTAGAGAAATAATTTCATTCTCCAATTCTTACTCTTAGCTTAAATATTAATTGATCTTGTTTTTATTTAAACATACAGGCCCATTTTACAAATCGGCCCACTTAACTCTACCAAATCAACAAAAACAAATTTTGTAATCATTTAGTCACAAAAACTTCATTAAATTTAAAAAATATATATATAATAAAAATTAATTTGTGTGACAAATTAACAGTGAAATTATACCCTATAAATTTTGTAATTTCATATCCATGATATTGGCCATTAGAATTTCCATCAAATGAAACAAGCCCCAAATTAAAAAATGCAATTCAATATCAATTCAATAGAATTATAATTCTTAAAAATCTTAATTTAATTTATTTTACCAACATTCTTATAAATCTTAATTTCTAGATTCGTAAACCAAATTTTTAATGCATTTGAGACCTGTTTAACCTAATTTGTATTGTTTAGATTCTATTCACGCTAAAAATAAAATGTTATGTTGTATATTAAAAATAAATTTTATTTGTTTTTGTATGAATTTTAGTATTTTGAATGGTTTTGTGTGTCTTGAATTGTGTAATTGATTGTAATTTTTTGTTTTTACTATATTTTTGTTTTGTTTTTTTTTTTATTGTGCACAAAATACTTTTGTTCTTGTACATACATTATTTTTATATAAAGCTTAATAATAATATTTTTCTTTCCAAACAAAAAAACAAATATTGTATATCTAGTTATTTAGTTAGTCATTATTGTGAATATCCTTTCTTTTGCTCAATATTTGTTCTTTTTGCTTTAGCCATTTTAAACACTTTGAAATGAAATGAAATTTAGTACAAAGCATTTATGAAAAAAAAGAAGAAATCAAACAAATCTCTTAAAAAATTCTATTCTATATTTTGTTGGACAAAAAAATGAATTATAATTAAAATTCTAACTACAATTTTAATTCCAATTCTCTGTTCCAAAACAAAAAATTAAATGAATTCTTTAGACATGCTAAAATAAAAATATATTATCCTACCCATACATATCTAGATTAGCTGTAACACCATTGTTTCATTTAGCTCCAAATTTGGACAAGGCTTGAATTTTTGGATCACCTAAAAAAATAGTCTACATGTATTGGAAAACATTTGGAAACACTTTTAAAATATGATAACATTATTTAAAAAACACTTTTCTTTTATAAGTATTTCATTCACATCTTAATTTAAATAAAATAGATTCTAAAATTTAACTTAATAAGATACATTTTAAATAAATTTATTCAAAATTTTCATTTAAATTGAATTTTATTACTAAATGTTCACATTATCATGTCTCATAATTGACCAAAAGGGCACGCAATTTTATAGCTTTAGCTGTCATCTTTGTTAGAATCATATGGGTTATTATATGTGCTTTTATTATTCTATTGATAAATCTAGATATTTCTATTTATAATATTATCATATTTCTTTGCAACTTCATGGGCAATAATCCACATTTAAATTTGGTTCTGAATTTTAATATATTTTTTTTTAAAAGATTGATTGATAAAAAATAAGTTATTTGAGTTTTTAATAAGTTAAATTATTCACTTATTATATTTAAAATAAAATTTAATAAAATAAAATATTATAATTATTTTGATTAATAAATTAAATAGTTAATAATTGAAATTAAATGAGATTTCATACGATTATTTTAAAAAAAAATTAATCCAACACACATACTCTTAGATATCAAATTTTGATTTTTGGGGGTTTTCTTTTATAAAAAAAAAACATCTATCACATTAATTTCTTATCTAATCACTCAATTCATTAATTATTTTTATAAAATTTAAACTTTAAATATAAAAATTATTATAGTAATTTAATAAAATTAAAATTACAAATGACCTATTTTTTATACTAAATAACTCAACATCAAACAAGTTCTTAAGGTTTTTCACATGAATTATTATTATTATTATTATTTATACTAAGTTTGTTTAAAGTAGAAAAGTAGTTGAACATGAGACAAAAGTATTGAAATAATTAAATGTAAAGAGTGACGTATAAGGAATAAAATTGGTTTTGGATTCAATTTCTATCATAGTCAAATTGCCAACTTTAACAAACTTATTTAGAAACTTTTGGACTACATATTCAAATTTAAATTAACATTACAACTAATTATGTATATAATGAGGCAAATAGGTAAAATTAAAATTGGAGTTTTCAATTTATTTTACTATTTTTATGTGTTGATCAACTTAATTTTGTTCTTGTATTAGATGGTTTTTGTTTTTCGATTCTACTTATTTTTGTTGCATTTTTTTTATTGTTTGGTAAAAACAATTATATATGTTGAGGTTTGTTTTAATAAATTGAACTTTTTTTAAGTTACATTGAGTGACAGATTTTAATTTATGTTTTTGAAAGGAGGTAAATTTTGAATTTTTAAAAATATTGAACAAAATTTTATATAATGTATCATTAGCTCGATTTTATTTTTATTACAGTTTTCTAGGGTTGAAATGATGTAATATTTACATTAATGTTTAATTTGAGTCTTTATCTTGATTTAAAGAATAAATATAAATATTCTTGAAATTTTATAATTTAAATTTAATTTTATAAAATAATATTATGAAAAAAAAAATATTCCAAATAACTTGTAACTAATAATTTTAATTAAGAACAAAACCTATAGTCATACGCCAACTTAAAAGGGTTCTTGACTAGTATAGTTTTTTTAGACTTTTTTACTTAACCTAGAGGGATATTAAATTTGTTATATTTTATTTGTATATATAAATAAAATAATTAATATTATATCTTCAAACAACTATATCATTAGTAAAACTTGTAAAAAAAAATCTTTAAGAAATCATAAAAATTCACGAAAATTTCTCTTATATATATAATTTTTTTTCTTATTTTCTAATATATTGTTCAACAATTAATTAAAATTGCTTGAATCAATATTCAAGCAACAAGACTTTGTTTGATTATGGGTTATTTGAATTTAATTCAAAATTTCCATTTAATAATTAAATCCATCAATTAATATATTAAATTATTTATTAAAAGTAATTTTTAATTAAATAAAATTTTAAATTTTAATAAAAAAATCAATCTTATTATACTATTATACATTTAATTTCAACTTTAAATTAACTATCAAACTAAAATATAATTTTAATTAATTAGATTGATTCTTATAATAATAATAATCAAAATCCTAATATTCAGCAAGTTTTCTCTCTCTTATGTGTTGTGAATTAAGACTCATTTATAAATTTCCTTAAAACCGTATTTTTTCACGGGATAATACTATTAAATATTCTTTTGGCATCTTTATATTCCGAATTGGATTTTCATTCTCTATATATATTATGTAATAATGGTCTATCTGTTTTTCATCTCAACATTACTAAAATCATTGAAAGAAAAATGGAGAAGATTGTTATAGTTTTCGACTTCGATAAGACAATCATCGACATAGATAGCGACAATTGGGTAGTTGATGAATTGGGCGCCACCGATCTATTCAATCAACTTCTTCCAACAATGCCATGGAACACTCTCATGGATTCAATGATGAAAGAATTTCATTCCGAAGGCAAAACCATAACCAACATTATCGATGTTCTTTTTCGTGTCCCGATTCACCCACGGATCATTCCCGCTATCAAGAAGATCCACGCTCTTGGGTATGTCTTCAATTTAGTTAAATTAATACGAATGAACTCTTTATTTGATGACTAATGTTTGAAAATATAATTATAGGTGTGATCTAAGGATACTAAGTGATGCGAACCTATTCTTTATCGAAACCATTTTGAATCATCTCGGGATTAAGGAATGTTTCTCGGAGATCTATACGAATCCAAGTTATGTAAATGACGAGGGGAGATTAAGAATTGTTCCTTATCATGATTTCAATTCTCTTTCCATGGATGTCATCGATGTCCACCAAACATGTGCAAGGTATAATCTTTTATTAATTTATTTTTTTCATAAATTTGATTCTAACTATGAGTTTAATAATGATCGAAACAGGGGAAGATTATTGAGAAAATGCAAGATTCAATGGCTAAAGAAGGCGAGATGAAGAAGAGGACGATAATCTATTTGGGTGATGGAGCCGGCGATTTTTGCCCTAGTTTGAGAATGACCGAAAATGATTTTGATGCCACGGAGGAATTTTCCGGTTTGGGATTTGATTTGCGAGAATAAGGCGATTGTTAAGGGGGAGGTCCGAAGTTGGGCCGACGGAGAGGAGCTTGAGAAAGTCTTGCTTTCCATAATTAATCAGATTGGAGTCACGGTGGAGGACTTAGCCAAGACTTTAATATATAATTGCTAATGAATTAAGTTAATATATATAATATTGATTTAAGAAAAGATGTAGTGATAAATATAAAATTTATGTAAAGAATTATTAGTTACCCATTTATTAAAATCATTTACTAATTTACTATTTTTTCTGAAAATTATTGTTTATAATAATTAAATGTTGAGTATTATTAAGAACGTAAAAGGAAAGATGTTAAAAGTAAGTAAACCATTGAAGTTATCATGGTCTAAAAAGTGAAGACTAGTTAGCTTGTTTGATGCGGGGTTATTTGAAAAATAAAATATATTTATGGAACTAAAATGTTGTTGAATGAAACATGTGGTATTTGGTTTAAATTATTAAAATGATTTTTTTTATTTTTAAATTATATTAAAATTAATAAAGTAAAAATATTTTAATTCATAAATTAAGTTATTAGATAGTTAAAAACTAATTTTGTTTTTATATAAGTTTAAATTGCTTCACTATAATTATTTTTATCAATTCTTTGTATGTAATATTATAAAATAAAAAAATTAATAATAACTATAGATAAAACAGTTATTAGAGAGGTTAAATAACATTGTCAACATTATCCTACAAAATTGTATTATTCTTTCTTTTAAGTAAAATATTTAACATTCATACAATAATAAGAACATGGTCCCTAATTCAATTTTTTATAAAATAAAATTGTAGTGATATATAATTTGTTTTTGTTTTCATTCTTTTAATGTTTTGTTGTTCAATGTATTATCAGTGAACACGTGACTATCTTCCTATAATATGTTGTTCAATTTTTTATTTAATTAGATGTCATACTGAAATGTTTTAATATTGTGAAGACATGTGCCTCAACATGATATGTGTCTGTCCCTATGAGTAAATATAAAAAAAATTTATTAATTTTGATCAAATATTTACTTCATCTTTTAAACTTTTTAATAGAGATAAATTTCATTCACATCATATCTGTTTAATCTTAAAATTGTAAGTGGGAGTTTAATATTTTTATAAAAATTAAATATAAAATATAATCAAAAATTTAGATTTATGAGATAAATTAAAGTCAAATTTATCAAATTATAAATCGAATGTAAATTTTTTGATATTAAAATTACTATCTTAAAAGTATATTTGAAAAAAAATTTCTTAAATTTTTTAATACATAGTTTATTATAAAATTTAAATTATATTAGATTAAATAGAAATAATACAATTTTAAAGTTTAATGAAAATATAAAACTTTGTTTATTATTTAATGATAAATATAATTTTAATTCAAAATTATTTATAAGAATATTAAGAATATTTAAAAAATAAATAATATTCTACATATAAGAAATATATAAGTAAAAATCTAAATAATATTTAATAAAAATATTTTTAATAAGTTTTGTTCAAATATAAATTTAATGAAGGTAAGTTTAATACAAAATTTAAGTTATATTAAATTAATTTAAAAAAATGAAATTTTCATAAGTTTAGTGTAAATTTAAATTTAATTAAAATACCTTAAATGCAAGATATAAAAATGTATTTATGAATTAATAATAAATAAGAGTTTAATTAAAATTTTAAATTATTTATAAATATTATAAAAATATATTATGTTCTTAAAATAAAAATAAATAAATAAAAATTAAATTAAATCTAATACAAAATTGTTTTAAAAAAATTAATACAAATTTAAATTTAATCAAAATCATTTTAATGTAATATTTAAATATAATGAAAATAGAAAAAAAATAATAAATTTAATCCAAATTTTAATTTTATAAAAATATAAAAATTTTAATTATGAATAAAAATTATAATATAAGTTTGATTGACAATTGAAAATTATTGATAAATAATATAAATATTTAAAAAACAAGTAATATTCTTAATAAAAAAATATAATGAATTTTTTTAATAAGTTTAATGTATATTTTAAATTTAAACTATATTATATAAAAATAAAATTATAAAAAGTTTAATACAAATTTAAATTATATTATTTATTGAAAAAATACAATTTTAATAAGTTTAATGAAATTTAAATTTAATTAAATACATTTAATGTAAAATATAAAATTTATTTATGAATTAATAATAAATTTAAATTTAAGTCAAAATTTTAAATTATTTATAAACATTATAAGATTATTTAAAAAATAATATTATCTTTAATATAAAAAAATATAAGTAAATCTAAATAAAATGTAAGGCAAAATGTTTAAAATAGGTTTAATGATAATTTAAATTTAATAAAAATTTAAATTACATTAGATTAAATTAAAAAAATAATATTTTTAAGTTTAATAAAAAATATGTTTAATGCAAAATATAAAAATTTTGTTTATGAATTAAAAGTAAAAGTATGTTTAATTAAAATTTTAAAATTATTTAGAAAAATAATAAGATTATTTAAAATATATATCCTAAGAAATACATAAATTTAAAAACGAAATAAAATTTAATGTAAAATATGTTAATGCTTGTATAAAAAAAAGTTAATGCAAAATTGATATAGTATTAGATTAAATAGAAAATATGTATTTATATAAGTTAAATTCAAATTTAAATTTAATAAAAACTGTTTAATGCAAAATTTAAATTTAATGAGAAAATAATTTTATCTAAAAATAATATTAATGTTAAAAATAAAATTAATAAAGTAATAGTTTTGATTTAAATTAGATGTATTTAAAATTTAAATATAGGATTAAATAAAAAAATGTAAAATAAGATTTTAAAAAATCTAATACAAATTCTATTATATTTTTAACATTTATAAAGTTAAACTAAAATTAAGGATGGTATATAAGTTTATTTATTTTTAAACTAAACATGGATTATTTAAATTTAAATTCTTATTATTTTAAATTCGATAATGCATAAAAAAAAATTATATCATGTATTTAGAAATAAACATATAAAAACAAATTATGCGTCTAAAATAGAAATATGATAATAAATTTAAATAGGATGAAAAGAAAACTTACTTGATTTTGGTAAACGTTGATATATAATGAATGAATATTTTAATATATCCTACAATTAATTGTATAGTGTTATTCAAACAATTATATAAAATTATATATAGTAAACATTAAAAGATAAATAGAATTATTATACATGTATGGACCAATAAGCGGCTCTACTTCATGGCAACAATATTCGATATATTTACGTCTCTCATTTGATTCACCTTCATGATATGAGATTAATCATATTTAACATACAAACATAAATGTGTCAATAGTTGTATATAAAGAAAGAACTAAAAAATACATCAAGTTACAACATTCAATAGAATGTGAGTATACAAAAAATAATGTTAATGCAAAGATAGAGAGATCATTTTAGTTCATTCCACTAGATATTTTACACGTTTTCCAGATTTAGATTTCTCGTATTTATGAAATGGGTCCAAAAGAATGATAAAATTAAAATCATTAAAACTTTGTAAATATATAGAGAGCATCACAGATCAAAATTAAGCTTACATCATTCAATTAAGCATATTGTTTCTACCCCTCAAATGCAAAAGTCCAACCATTAGCAACATATTGCCTCTCCAAAGACAGCCAAAGAATTTGGATCAAAATGATAATTTACTATTGAACAAATTTGTCAGCCCAACCATTAGCTATCTTAGGACCAACTCTCTGAATAATTTAAAAGTTATTCTAATATCCCTCAAATTAACGAAATCTCTTAAGGTAAGGGTCTCTAGCTCTGACATCTCCATCAACTTTACCTGAATACTACATATTTTGCAAATAATGAAAATGCGTAGAAATTGTAAAATATAAAACCAGACAGAACTATAGTTTGGAAGGACCATGCCACATTATCCTTGTATGCTAAAAGTAGAAACTAAAAGGAAATGTATCAATAGTTTACAAATTTAGATTGCATATAGACTATGGAGCGCAATCTGTGCATTAAGATTCTTTTCTTTTATCGGCAAAGAAGTGTCTAGCCCATGATGCATGTTGTTACGGTCACGTATATTGTGTTTTTTGTCATCTTGTGACAAGCCTAAAACTAGAAGATGCAAATGATGAAAAGGAACACCATCTTGACGACTATTAACAAATTGAAGTAGAAAATTTAATAAAAACCCTTTGAATGAGGGTATTCCTGAAATACAACGATAAACAAATAGATTATTTTTCATTACACTAATTCAAAAGTGTGAAACAATATCGTGAGAATATATCAAAACAATTTTATCAAATTCAACAAAATCATAAATTTCAAAACAAATTTCGAATTATATTAGGTCTTTACCATATAGAAAATAACTTGAGCGAATGCAGAAGCCTGCGTAAGGAGAGTTTACCATCTAATGTGGTTTAAAAAAAGTCCATTAACATTCGATATAAAACCAATAACTGGAATTGTTTGGTGATGGTTGTCAGGTCTATTTTGATCAGTAGTGGCAAAAACCCTCAAAATTCTGATCCCTAAAAAGCAAAGGACATGGATGTCAAGAAATAACTTCAAAAAATTTTATTGACAAAAGATCTTAGACAGAAGATGATGACCAAGCTCCGATCCAAATAATGAATTTAGAGGTTCATTAATGGCTTTATAGAATTACCATAAGAAGTTATAGGTTGATAAGTTCATAGAAAAAACAAGCAATCTATAATTTTTACCTGTCAATTCGATTCAATATTTTCTTTGATGACATTATCACAACTGGAATCTTTCTAAATTTGGACGAACCCTGCACAATTTAAAAAATTATATTTTCTTTTTCCTTTTTCTGTCCAAATATTTACTCAAAATTTTAGACAACAAACCTTACCTTGATCTTCATGAGTAGTTCGTAACCGGACATTCCAGACAACACACTTCATCTTGGTATTGATCTAATAGATCATTTCTTCTTGAAGTTATTTAATCGCTTCACCCGGTACGTGGTATGTACATTCTCGAACTTCACTATTATTGTAATGTAAAAAATCCTTCCTACCTCTACTGACACAAGTTCTTGGAGATTTCAATTTTAATTTCTTTTCTCAAATATTAGTTTTTTATTTAATAACAAATTTTAAATTTCATAAAAATATGAAAAACATATAAAATTGTCTATGAATTAATATAAATATAAGTTTAATTTAAATTTATTTATAAATATAATAAGAATATTTAAAATATAAGAATACTTCATAATATAAGAAGGATAGTAAAAAAACTAAATAACTTTTAATGCAAAATAGATGTGTTAATAGATTTAATACAAATTTAAATTTAATAAAAAAAAAAAGATGTATTATAAAATTTTAAATTATCATTAGATTAAATAGAAATAATACAATTTCAAAGATTAAATCAAAATATAAAACTTGTTTATTATTTATGATAAATATAATTTTAATTCAAAATTATTTATAGAAATATTAAGAATATTTAAACCCATAAATAATATTCTACATATAAGAAATATATAAGTAAAAATCTAAATAATATTTAATAAAAAATTATTTTAATAGTTTTATTCAAATATAAATTTAATGAAGGTAAGTTAATACAAAAATTTAAATTACTTAAATTAATTAAAAAAAGAAAATTTTCATAAGTTTAGTGTGCATTTAACTTTAATTAAAATACCTTTAATGAAAGATATAAAAATGTGTTTATGAATTAATAATAAATAAGAGTTTAATTAAAATTTTAAATTATTTATAAATATTATAAAAAATATATTATGTTCTTAATATAAAAATAAATAAGTAAAAAATTAAAATTAAATTTAATACAAATATGTTTTAAAAAAAATTAATACAAATTTAAATTTAATCAAAAATCATTTTAAATATAATATTTAAATATAATGAAAATAGAAAAAAAAATTAATAAATTTAATCCAAATTTTAATTTTATAAAAATATACAAATTGATAATATAAGTTTAATTGACAATTGAAAATTATTGATAAACAATATAAGAATATATTAAAAAACATGTAATATCTTAATAAAAAAATATGTAAGTAAAAAACTAAATAAAATATAATGAATTTTTTTTTAATAAGTTTAATGTATAGTTTTAAATTTAAACTATATTATATATAAAATAAAATTATAAAAAGTTTAATACAAATTTAAATTATATAATATTTATTGAAAAAATACAATTTTAATAAGTTTAATGAAATTTAAAATTTAATTAAATCATGTAATGTAAAATATAAAATTATTATGAATTAATAATAATATAAATTTAATTCAAAATTTTAAATTATTTATAAACAGTATAAGATTATTTAAAAAATAATAATATTTTTAATATAAGAAATATATAAGTAAATCTTAAAATTAAGAATTGTAAATGGTAAAATGATTTTAAAATAGGTTTAATGATAATTTAATAAACAAATTTAAATTACATTAGATTAAATTGAAAAAATACATTTTTATATAGTGTAATAAAATATGTTTAATGCAAAATATAAAAAATTTATTTATAAATTAATAGTAAAAGTATGTTTAATTAAAATTAAAAATTATTTAGAAAAATAATAAGATTATTTAAAATATAATATCTTAAGAAATACATAAATAAAACGAAATAAAATTTAATGTAAAATGTGTTAAATGCTTGTATAAAAAAAAAGTTAAATGCAAAATTGATATGAGTATTAGATTAAATAGAAATATGTATTTTATATAGTTAAATTTAAATTTAAATTTAATAAAAATATGTTTAATGCAAAATTTAATTTAATGAGAAAATAATTTTATATAAAAAATAATAATTATATGTTAAAAATAAAATTAAATAAAGTAATAATTGATTTAATATGTATTAAAATTTAAATTAGATATGATTAAATAGAAACAAAATGTAAAATAAGATGTTAATAAATCTAATACAAATTCTATTAATATTTTTAACATTTATAAGTTAAATTAAATTTAAGGATGGTATATAAGTTTATTTATTTCTAAACTAACATGGATTCTTTAAATTTAAATTCTTATAATTTTTAAAATCGATAATGCATAAAAAAAAATTATATCATGTATTTAAAATAACCTATAATGTATAAAACAAAGTATGCGATCTAAAAATAAAAATATGATAATATAAATTTAAATAGGAGTAAAAGAAACTTACCTGAATTCGTGTAAACTTTGGATATATAATGAATTAAGATTTTAATAATATCCTGCAATTAATTGTATAGTGTTATTCAAACAATTATATATAATAAATCACATTAAAAAAGATAATAGAATTATTATACATGTATGGACCAATAAGCGGCTCTACTACATGACAGCAATATCCGATATATTTACGTCTCTCATTTGATTCACCTTCATGATCTGAGATTAATCATATTAACATACAAAACATAAATGTGTCAATAGTTGTATATTAAAAGAAAAGAACTAAATAAATACATCAAGTTACAACCATTCAATATAGTGTGAGTATAAAAAAAATCACGTCAATGCAATGATAAAGTGATCATTTTAGTTCATTCACAAGATATTTTATACGTTTTCCGCATTTAGATTTTCTCGTGTTTTTGAAACAGGTCTAAAATGATGATAAAATTAAAATCATTAAAACTTTGTAAATATGTAGAGAGCATCACAGAACAAAATTAAGCTTACTTCATTCAATTAAGTATATTGTTCTACCTGCTCAAATTCAGAAAGTCCAACCACTAGCACCATTTTGCCTCTCCAAGACAGCCAAAGATTTTGGATCATGATCTATTTTGTGATGAACAAATTTGTCATCCCAACCATTAGCTATCTTAGGACCAACTCTCTGAAATAATTTAAGAGTTATTCTAATATCCTTAATTCATGGAATCTCTCAAGGTGAGGGTCTATAGCTTTAAAATCTCCATCAACTTTACCTGACAAGTAACATACTGCATATGAATTTGCAAATAATGAAAATGCATAGAAATTGTAAAATATAAACCAAGACAGAACTATAGTTTGGAAGGACCATGACACATTATCCTTGTATGATAAAGTAGAAACTAAAAGAAAATGTATCAATAGTTTCAAAATTTAGATTGCATAGATAATATGTAGCGCAAACCTGTGCATTAAAGATTCTTTTCTTTTATCGTCATAGAAGTGTCTAGCCCATGATGCATGTTGTTACCGTCACGTAATATTGTGTTGTTTGTCATCTTGTGACAAGCCTAAAACTAGAAGATGCATAGGATGAAAATGAACACCATCTTGACTGCTATTAACAAATTGATGTAGAAAATCTACGAAAACCCTTGGAATGAGGGTAGTCCTGAAATACAACAAGTAATAAACAAGTTATTTTTCATCACACTAATATTCAAAAGTGTGAAACAATATTGTGAGAAATGTATCAAAACTAATTTATCAAATTCAAACAAAATAGAAATTTCAAAACAAATTTTAAATTATAATTATGGTCTTTACCATATAGAAAATAACTTGAGCAAATACCGAAAGCCTTCATATGGAGAGTTTACCATCCAATTGTGGTTTAAAAAGTCCATTAATATTCGATATATAACCAATAACTGAAACTTTTGGTGCTGGTTGTCAGTCTATTTTGATCAGCAGTGCAAAAAAACCCTCAAGAAATTCTGATCCCTAAAAATCAAAGGCATTGATGTTCAAGAAATAACTTCAGAAAAGTTTATTGACAAAAGATCATAGACAGAAAGATGAGATGAGACATGGGATACTAGTACGTAGAAGATGATGACCAAGCTCCGATCCAAATAATGAATTTAGAGGTTCATTAATGGATTTATAGAATTACCATCGGTAACGGTTGATAAGTTCATAAAAAAACAATCAATCAATAGTTTTTACCTGTCAATTCGATTCAAATATTCTTTGATGACATTATCACAACTGGAATCGTCTCTAAATTGGAAGAACTCTGCAATATTAAAAAAATTATATTTCTTTTATCTTTCTGTTCAATCTTTACTCAAAATTTAGACACAACCTTACATTGATCTTCATAGTAGTTCGTAACCGATATTCCGGACAACCACACTTCACCTTGGTATGGATCCACAGATCATTGCTTCTTGAATTTATTTAAATCGCTTCACCCGGTAATGTGGTATGTCAATTCTCGAACCTTCACATTATTGTAATGCAAAAAAATCCCTCCTACCTCTACTTACAAAATAGTCTTTTTGGAGAGTTCAATTTTGATTTCTTTTCTCAAATATTGGTTTTTTTATTTAATATCAAAATTTAAATTTAATAAAAATGTAAAAATATATAGTTTGTTTATAAATTAATATAAATATAAGTTTAATTTAAATTATTTATAATATAATAAGAATATTTAAAATATAATATATTCAGAATATAAGAAATATATAAGTAAAAAAATAAATAAATTTTAATGCAAAATATGAGTTTAATTGGTTTAATAGATTTATACAAATTTAAATTTAATAAAAAAAAATTATTGAAAAATTTAAATTAAATATTATTTATATATAAGTAAATATATAAGTAAAACATTCAAAATTATTTAAATATTAAGAATATTTAAAAAATAATAATATTTAATAAAAAATATTTTTTTAATAAGTTTTATCCAAATATAAATTTAATGAAAGTAAGTTTAATACAAAATTTAAATTATATTAAATTAATTAAAAATGAAATTTTCCTAAGTTTAGTGTAATTTAAATTTAATGAAAATATATTTAATGGAAAATATAAAAAGGTGTTTATGATTTTAATAAATTTGAGATTTATTTAAAATATTTTTATAATATTTATAAATAATTTTAAATAATATATTATGTTCTTAATATAAAAATAAATAAGTAAAAAATTGAATAAAATTTAATACAGAATATGCTTTAAAAAATTAATACAAATTTAAATTTAATAAAAATCATTTTAATGCATTATTTAAGTATAATGAAAATAGAAAAAAATATATAATTTTAATAAATTTAATCCAAATTTTAATTTATAAAAATATAAAAAATCTGTTTATGAATAAAAATTATAATATAAGTTTAAATGAAAATTTTAAAGTTATTGATAAACATTATAAGAATATTTAAAAATAAGTAATATTCTTAATAAAAGAAATATATATGTAAAAAACTAAATAAATATAATGAATTTGTTTTAAGAAGTTTAATGTATATTTTAAATTTAAATTATATTATATATAAAAATAAAATTATAAAATGTTTAATACAAATTTAAATTATATAATATTTAATGAAAAAATTAAATTTTAATAAGTTTAATGAAATTTAAATTTAATTAAATACATTTAATGTAAATATAAAATATATTTATGAATTAATAATAAATTTAAATTTAAGTCAAAATATTAAATTATTTATAAACATTATAAGATTATTTAAAAAATAAATAATATTTTTAATATAATAAATATATAAGTAAATCTAAATAAAATGTAAGGCAAATATGTTTATAGGTTTAATGATAATTTAAATTTAATGAAAATAAATTTAATAAAAATTTAAAATAGGTTTAAAATAGGTTTAATGATAATTTATATTTAATGAAAATAAATTTAATAAAAATTTAAATTACATTAGATTAAATTGAAAAAAACCATTTTTATAAGTTTAATGAAAATATGTTTAATGCAAAATATAAAAATTTATTTATAAATTAATAGTAAAATTATGTTTAATTAAAAATTAAAAATTATTTAGAAAATAATAAAATTATTTAAAATATATATTCTTAAGAAATACGTAAATATAAAAACGAAATAAAATTTAATGTAAAATGTGTTAAATGCTTGTATAAAAAAAATTAATGCAAAATTGATATAGAATTAGATTAAATAGAAAATATTATTTTATATAAGTTAAATTCAAATTTAAATTTAATAAAAATATGTTTAATCAAAAATTTAAATTTAATGAGAAATAATTTTATAAAAAAATAATAATTATATGTTAAAGATAAAATTAAATAAAGTAATAAGTTTTAAAATTTAAATTAGATATGATTACATAGAAAAAAAAAATGTAAAATAAGATTTTAATAATCTAATACAAATTCTATTAATATTTTTAACATTTATAAAGTTAAATTAAAATTAAGGATGGTATATAAGTTTATTTATTTCTAACTAAACATGTATTTTTAATTTAAATTCTATAATTTTAAATCGATAATGCATAAAAAAAATTATATGATGTATTTAATAAATAAACCTATAATGTATAAAAACAAAGTATGCGATCTAAAAATAAAAATATTGATATATAAATTTAAATAGAATGAAAAAGAAAATTACCTGAATTCGTGTAAACTTTGAATATATGAATGAAGATTTTAATAATATCCTGTAATTAATTGTATCGTGTATTCAAACATTATATATATAAACACATTAAAAAGATAAATAGAATTATTATACATGTTGGACCAATAAACGGCTCTGCTACATGACAACAATATCCGATATATTTACGTCTCTCATTTGATTCACCTTCATGATCTGAGATTAATCATATTAACATACAAAACATAAATGTGTCAATAGTTGTATATTAAAAGAAAGAACTAAATAAATACATAAAGTTACAACCATTCAATAGAGTGTGAGTATAAAAAAAATCATGTCAATGCAATGATAGAGTGATCATTTTAGTTCATTCCACAAGATATTTTATACGTTTTCCGCATTTAGATTTTCTCGTGTTTTTGAAACAGGTCTAAAATGATGATAAAATTAAAATCATTAAAACTTTGTAAATATGTAGAGAGCATCACAGAACAAAATTAAGCTTACTTCATTCAATTAAGTATACTGTTCTACCCGCTCAAATTTAAAAGTCCAACCACTAGCACCATTTTGTCTCTCCAAAGACAGCCGAAGATTTTGGATCATTATCTATTTTGTGATGAACAAATTTGTCAGCCCAACCATTAGCTATCTTAGGACCAACCCTCTAAATAATTTAAGAGTTATTATAATATCCCTTAAATTCATGGAATCTCTCAAGGTGAGGGTCTCTAGCTCTAATATCTCCATCAACTTGACCTGACAAATAACATACTGCATATGAATTTGCAAATAATGAAAATGCATAGAAATTGTAAAATATAAAACCAAAACAGAACTATAGTTTGGAAGGACCATGACACATTATCCTTGTATGCTAAAAGTATAAATTAAAAGAAAATGTATCAATAGTTTCAAAATTTTGATTGCATAGATAATATGTAGCGCAACCTGTGCATTAAAGATTCTTTTCTTTTATCGTCAAAGAAGTGTATAGCCCATGATGCATGTTGTTACTGTCACGTATATTGTGTTGTTTGTCATCTTGTGACAAGCCTAAAACTAGAAGATGCAAAGGATGAAAATGAACACCATCTTGACTGCTATTAACAAATTGATGTAGAAAATCTACTAAAACCCTTTGAATAAGGGCAGTCCTGGAATACAACAAGTAATAAATAGGTTATTTTTCATCACACTAATATTCAAAAGTGTGAAACAATATTGTGAGAAATGTATCAAAACAATTTATCAAATTCAAACAAAATTAGAAATTTCAAAACAAATTTTAAATTATAATTAGGTCTTTACCATATAGAAAATAACTTGAGAAAATACCGAAGCCTTCATATGGAGAGTTTACCATCCAATTGTGGTTTAAAAAGTCCTTTAATATTCGATATATAACCAATAACTGGAACTTTTGGTGCTGGTTGTCAGTCTATTTTGATCAGCAGTGCAAAAAACCCTCAAGAAATTCTGATCCCTAAAAATCAAAGGCATTGATGTCAAGAAATAACTTCAAAAAAGTTTATTGACCAAAGATCATAGACAGAAAGATGAGATGAGACATGGGTACTAGTACGTAGAAGATGATGACCAAAGCTCCGATCCAAATAATGAATTTAGAGGTTCATTAATGGATTTATAGAATTACCATCGGTAACGGTTGATAAGTTCATAAAAAAATAATCAATCAATAATTTTTACCTGTCAATTCGATTCAATATATTCTTTGATGACATTATCACAACTGGAATTTCTCTAAATTTGGAGGAACCCTGCAAATTTTAAAAATTATATTTTCTTTTTCTCTCTCTGTTCAAATCTTGACTCAAAATTTTAGACAACAAACCTTACATTGATCTTCATAAGTAGTTTGTAACTGGACATTCCGGACAAAACACTTCACCTTGGTATGGATCCAACTAGATCATTGCTTCTTGAATTTATTTAAATCGCTTCACCAGGTATGTGGTATGTCAATTCTCGAACCTTCACTATTATTGTAATGCAAAAAATCCCTCCTACCTCTACTTACATAATGGTCTTTTTGGAGATTTCCAATTTTGATTTCTTTTCTCAAATATTGGTTTTTTATTTAATAGCAAAATTTAAATTTAATAAAAATATGTAAAAATATATAAGTTTGTTTATAAATTAATATAAATATAAGTTTAATTTAAAATTATTTATAAATATAATAAGAATATTTAAAATATAATAATATTCAGAATATAAGAAATATATAAGTAAAAAAAATTAAATAAATTCTAATGCAAAATATGGGTTTAATTGGTTTAATAGATTTAATACAAATTTAAATTTAATAAAAAAAATTATTGAAAAATTTAAATTAAATATTATTTATATATAAGTAAAATATAGAAGTAAAACATTCAAAATTATTTAAAAATATTAAGAATATTTAAAAAATAAATAATATTCTATATATAAGTAAAAATCTAAATAATATTTAATAAAAAATATTTTTTTAATAAGTTTTATCCAAATATAAATTTAATGAAAGTAAGTTTAATACAAAATTTAAATTATATTAAATTAATTAAAAATGAAATTTTCATAAGTTTAGTGTAAATTTAAATTTAATGAAAATACATTTAATGCAAAATATAAAAATGTGTTTATGAATTTATAATAAATTTGAGTTTATTTAAAATTATTTATAAATATTATAAAAATATTTTAAATAATATATTATGTTCTTAATATAAAAATAAATAAGTAAAAAATTGAATAAAATTTAATACAGAATATGCTTTAAAAAATTAATACAAATTTAAATTTAATAAAAAAACATTTTAATGCAATATTTAAATATAATGAAAATAGAAAAAAATATATAATTTTAATAAATTTAATCCAAATTTTAATTTTATAAAAATATAAAAATCTGTTTAAGAATAAATATTATAATATAAGTTTAAATAAAAATTTAAAATTATTGATAAACATTATAAGAATATTTAAAAAACAAGTAATATTCTTAATAAAAGAAATATATATGTAAAAAACTAAATAAAATATAATGAATTTTTTTTTAAGAAGTTTAATGTATATTTTAAATTTAAATTATATTATATATAAAAATAAAATTATAAAATTTTTAATACAAATTTAAATTATATAATATTTAATGAAAAAAATAAATTTTAATAAGTTTAATGAAATTTAAATTTAATTAAATACATTTAATGTAAAATATAAAATTTATTTATGAATTAATAATAAATTTAAATTTAAGTCAAAATTTTAAATTATTTATAAAGATTATAAGATTATTTAAAAAATAAAAATATTTTAATATAATAAATATATAAGTAAATCTAAATAAAATGTAAGGCAAAATATGTTTAAAATAGGTTTAATGATAATTTAAATTTAATGAAAATAAATTTAATAAAAATTTAAAATATGTTTAAAATAGGTTTAATGATAATTTATATTTAATTAAAATAAATTTAATAAAAATTTAAATTACATTAGATTAAATTGAAAAAAATACCATTTTATAAGTTTAATGAAAAATATGTTTAATGCAAAATATAAAATTTATTTATAAATTAATAGTAAAATTATGTCTAATTAAAAATTAAAAATTATTTAGAAAAATAATAAAATTATTTAAAATATATATTCTTAAGAAATACATAAATATAAAAACGAAATAAAATTTAATGTAAAATGTGTTAAATGCTTGTATAAAAAAAGGTTAAATGCAAAATTAATATAGTATTAGATTAAATAGAAAATATGTATTTTATATAAGTTAAATTCAAATTTAAATTTAATAAAAATATGTTTAGTGCAAAATTTAAATTTAATGAGAAAATAATTTTATATAAAAAATAATAATTATATGTTAAAAATAAAATTAAATAAAGTAATAGTTTTGATTTAAATTAGATGTATTTAAAATTTAAATTATATATGATTAAATAGAAAAAAAAATGTAAAATAAGATTTTAATAAATCTAATACAAATTCTATTAATATTTTTAACATTTATAAAGTTAAATTAAAATTAAGGATGGTATATAAGTTTATTTATTTCTAAACTAAACATGGATTATTTAAATTTAAATTCTTATAATTTTTAAAATCGATAATGCATTAAAAAAAAGATTATATCATGTATTTAAAAATAACCTATAATGTATAAAAACAAAGTATGCGATCTAAAAATAAAAATATGATAATATAAATTTAAATAGGAGGAAAAGAAAACTTACCTGAATTCGTGTAAACGTTGATATATAATGAATGAAGATTTTAATAATATCCTGTAATTAATTGTATAGTGTTATTTAAACAATTATATATAATAAACACATTAAAAAGATAAATAGAATTATTATAAATGTATGGACCAATAAGCGGCTCTGCTACCTAACAGCAATATCCGATATATTTACGTCTCTCATGTGTCAATAGTTGTATATTACAAGAAAGAACTAAATAAATACATCAAGTTACAACCGTGAGTATAAAAAAAATTATGTCAATGCAATGATAGAGTGATCATTTTAGTTCATTCCACAAGATATTTTATACGTTTTCCGCATTTAGATTTTCTCGTGTTTTTGAAACAGATCTAAAACGATGATAAAATTAAAATCATTAAAACTTTGTAAATATGTGGAGAGCATCACAGAAGAAAATTAAGCTTACTTCATTCAATTAAGTATAATGTTCTACCCGCTCAAATTCATAAGTCCAACCACTAGCACCATTTTGTCTCTCCAAAGACAACCAAAGATTTTGGATCATGATCTATTTTGTGATGAACAAATTTGTCAGCCCAACCATTAGCTATCTTAGGACCAACTCTCTGAATAATTTAAGAGTTATTCTAATATCCCTTAAATTCATGGAATCTCTCAAGGTGAGGGTCTCTAGCTCTAAAATCTCCATCAACTTTACTTGACAAGTAACATACTGCATATGAATTTGCAAATAATGAAAATGCATAGAAATTGTAAAATATAAAATTAAGACAGAATTATAGTTTGGAAGGACCATGACACATTATCCTTGTATGCTAAAAGTAGAAACTAAAAGGAAATGTATCAATAGTTTCAAAATTTAGATTGCATAGATAATATGTAGCGCAACCTATGCATTAAAGATTCTTTTCTTTTATCGTCATAGAAGTGTCTAGCCCATGATGCATGTTGTTACCGTCATGTATATTATGTTGTTTGTCATCTTGTGACAACCCTAAAACTAGAAGATGTAAAGGATGAAAATGAACACCATCTTGACTGCTATTAACAAATTGATGTAGAAAATCTACTAAAACCCTTTGAATGAGGGTAGTCCTGAAATACAACAAGTAATAAACAAGTTATTTTTTATGACACTAATATTCAAAAGTGTGAAACAATATTGTGAGAAATGTATCAAAACAATTTATCAAATTCAAACAAAATCAGAAATTTCAAAACAAATTTTAAATTATAATTAGGTCTTTACCATATAGAAAATAACTTGAGCAAATACCGAAGCCTTCATATGGAGAGTTTACCATCCAATTGTGGTTTAAAAAGTCCATTAATATTCGATATATAATAACCAATAACTTGATGTTTGGTGCGGTTGTCAGTCTATTTTGATCAGCTGTGCAAAAAACCCTCAAGAAATTCTTATCCCTGAAAATCAAAAGCATGTATGTCAAGAAATAACTTCAAAAAAAATTGTTGACAAA
>NW_025919842.1:35000-36276 GCF_907164915.1 Impatiens glandulifera | reverse complement strand
GTTTTGTTGAGTTTATGTTTATTAAGAAATATCTTGACTTATATGTTATAATAAAATGAGTTCTGAAATATGAGTTATATCATATCAGATCATATCATATTATATCAGATCAGATCGTATTAGATCATATCATATCATATCATATCATATTATATCATATCATATTAGATCATATCATATCATATGTTATAATAAATGAGTTCTGAAATATAAGTTATTATATATCATATCATATCACATCATATCACATCATATCACATCATATATTCATATCATATCATATCATATCATATCATATCATAATATATCATATCATATCATATCATATCATATCATATAATATCATATCATATCATATCATATCATATCATATCATATCATATCATATCATATCATATCATATCATATCATATCATATCATATCACATCAGATCATATCATATCATATCATATTATATCAGATCAGATCGTATTAGATAATATCATATCATATTAAATCATATCATATCATATCAGATCAGATCATATCATATCAGATCATATCAGATCATATCATATCATATTAGATCAGATCAGATTAGATCATATCAGATCAAATCATATCATATCATATCATATCATATCATATCATATCATAACATATCATATCATATCATATCATATCATATCATATCATATCATATCATATCATATCATATCATATCATATCATATCATATCATATCATATCATATCATATCATATCATATCATATCATATCATATCATATCATATCATATCATATCATATCATATCATATCATATCATATCATATCATACATATCATATCATATCATATCATATCAGATCATATCATATCATATTATATCAGATCAGATCAGATCATATATATCAGATCATATCAGATCATATCATATCATATCATATCTAGGGGTGAGCAAACGGGTAAACCCAACCCGTATTACCTAACCCATATTCAACCCAAATTAAATTTACCCAACCCATAGTTCAACCCATATTATTTACTAATATGAGTTGGGTATGGGTTGGGTAACCCAAATTATTTTATTTTTATTTTTTTATTTAACTTGTATTTGACTCATTTAACACATTTTTATTCGTTTAACACGTTTTTCACGTTTTTTACATTTTTAATACGTTTTTCACACGTTTTGACACGTTTTAAAACGTTTTTGGCACGTTTAACACATTTTTGACACGTTGAACACGTTTTTCATGTTTTTGGCATGTTTAACCACATTTTAACACGTTTGACA